>NC_064634.1:184188129-184491159 GCF_023864275.1 Schistocerca cancellata
CTACAACTTAGAACTGCTTAAGCCTAACTAACCTAAGGACATCACACGCATCCATGCCCGGGGCAGGATTCGAACCGGCTACCGTAGCAGTCGCGCGGTTCCGGACTGAAGCGTCTAGAACCGCTCGGTCATCACGGCCGGCGCAACGCTTATCATTTGCACAAACAATCAACGACTGAATCTATGGAATTTGCTACTAATTATAACAACGGTTATCATTTGCATACCCAATCAACCGTGTAAACAAACAGGGATTGGCATTCACCCGTTCGGGTTTATTCGACTCAGCTCGTATAACCCTGTCCCCTTTTGTCCTCGGGAAAGTTTTCTGGTTCCACAGGCGGCAAGGATTCCCCTGGCAGAGACATCACGTACACTATGCACACATTCAAAAGGCAACTTATGATTGTCTCAGAAATACACTTAGAATTTGTTCAAAAACCGACAGGGACGCGTTTCAAAATCATATGAACAATCGATAGACTTCCTTCAAGAATGTTAATTTGACCCTCTCCCCCCTCCAACCGCCCCCCCCCCCAACCTCCCTTATACGGGCCTGGCGGTGATTCACATGTCGAGAAATTTGGAATTTTGCCCATCTGAAAAGAGGCACTTTTCAGATCGTCATTGTCAACATCTATGGAGACCAGCATGAAATACACGAATGCATATTGCAGAGGAAGATAGTTTGGCTGCAATATTTGGTCGCATGATGTCTATCGAATTGACTTCTGGGAGGTGTTTTGAAATGTGGCTTGCACTCTGTCGAGACACAGGAGTTCTTTCATTACGAGTGAGGTCTTCGACACTGCCTGTTTCTTTTACGTTTTTGAACGACCTCATTACGCTCGTTTGTGCTGGTGGTCCCCTCCCATAGTGGTGTCGATAATTCTTCAGTACTGTCTCCATAAATTTGGATTCTGCATACCAGATGTCACGATGCGCCTTCTCCTGGTCTGTCGCCATTTTGATGTACTCCTAGTGAAAGCTGCAACAAAGGACGAGAAAAAAATAGCTTTGAGAGATATTCAACGTTTTACAACAAACCACGAATCTCTGTCTCTAATAGTTTCCAAGTCAAGAATTTTTTAAAATGATATCGGACTTCTATGGACACACTGCGATATGTAATAATAGCAAAGGGAGTCCTTGGCATTATTTATTACACGAATGATGTCTCTAGAACGATCAGCAATGGCTATCTACAGGATTTCCTCCATCGTGGGAAAGAGCAGGCAACTGTACCGAATCCCACAAATTTCAGAGAGCATGGGGGCAGAGATGAGATACGTATGGACACCCATTCGAGAAGACGACAATTCAGATCTCCGTTCGACCATTCCCATTTAGATTTTCTGTAATTTCCCTACACTGCTTAAGCCAAATTTCGTAAAGATTCGAGTTCGTGCCCCACCTCTAATAACACCGTCGTCGGCGGGACGTTAAACCTTAATATTCCTTCGTGATTCTAATCTAAGAAAATTAACTTTCAACCATTTAAACACGTTTGGAAATTCTTCTGCTCTTCATCCCGGTTAAACATGTATTTAGGAAAAAAATCATTGAACTGCAAAGCAGTATTCACGTTGTGCATTTTAATCACAATGCGTGAACAGTAGGAAAAATTCAAAAGAGCAATGAAAATAAAAGAGCGTTCAAAAAATTGGGCACTGAGTAAACGGTGAGACGAATTTGGAATTCAGTTAGGTAGTGATACTGATCAAGTTAAGTGTTGTGTATAGTTTAGTACAAGGGGAAATTAACTTCATGATTATGAAAATAATAATGAAATGCTGTCATCGGTTCATCACAGTCTGAAACGATTAGCTGTAGATAATACAGGATGCACTTTGGCTTACAGAGGAAAGTATGGTAAACCAGCAGTCTTGCACCTTAGAAATGAAACCTGCAAGAAATGGAAAGGAGAAAATCAGAACGGACCAGAAAGACATCTAACACGATGGAAAACATAAAAAAGACATCGGAAGGAATTTTAAAAAAGTTTGATTTTGTGTACACGAAAATCAGACGCCATTTCTGATAAATAAAGCGTGAAGACGTTGACCCCATGCTAGGTAACTTCTATTACATACGAATGGAAAAACAGTTAGAGGGAATAAGTGTGCTGTGTTAAGAATGAAAATGACTTGAACTTAATTGTTTGATCTCTATAAGAATCGACTCTAAGCTATTGTCAGAGTTATTAAATCAGTGGATGATATTAGAAACAATAAGTTGTGGTATCCACAATTGGTGAAATAAGAGACCTACAATTGGTTTTCTAGTAATGTATTGTCAACATGACAATTAAAAAAGTTCTTTGTGAACTAACGGCCAACTATGAGCAAACTAGAAAGATGCAGGGAATAATAGAAAATATACTGGACGAAGATAAGCTTTGTAAAGAGAAAAGTAAAGAATATTGATCTTGTGTTTGATAATTGCCGGGCTTTGTGGTCTAGTTCTGGCAAGAGAGAGGTCCCGCCATGAAATCCCGAACGGACCAAGGAATTTTCAGTCTGCCTTTAATTTAACCTCCACCTCTCAACGATGTGAGGGATCCCCAAGAACGACACGTGGTGGGGATTCTACATTAAATTGTAGGTCCTCTTTCGCCAAATGGATAACTGAAATACACTCCTGGAAATGGAAAAAAGAACACATTGACACCGGTGTGTCAGACCCACCATACTTGCTCCGGACACTGCGAGAGGGCTGTACAAGCAATGATCACACGCACGGCACAGCGGACACACCAGGAACCGCGGTGTTGGCCGTCGAATGGCGCTAGCTGCGCAGCATTTGTGCACCGCCGCCGTCAGTGTCAGCCAGTTTGCCATGGCATACGGAGCTCCATCGCAGTCTTTAACACTGGTAGCATGCCGCGACAGCGTGGACGTGAACCGTATGTGTAGTTGACGGACTTTGAGCGAGGGCGTATAGTGGGCATGCGAGAGGCTGGGTGGACGTACCGCCGAATTGCTCAACACGTGGGGCGTGAGGTCTCCACAGTACATCGATGTTGTCGCCAGTGGTCGGCGGAAGGTGCACGTGCCCGTCGACCTGGGACCGGACCGCAGCGACGCACGGATGCACGCCAAGACCGTAGGATCCTACGCAGTGCCGTAGGGGACCGCACCGCCACTTCCCAGCAAATTAGGGACACTGTTGCTCCTGGGGTATCGGCGAGGACCATTCGCAACCGTCTCCATGAAGCTGGGCTACGGTCCCGCACACCGTTAGGCCGTCTTCCGCTCACGCCCCAACATCGTGCAGCCCGCCTCCAGTGGTGTCGCGACAGGCGTGAATGGAGGGACGAATGGAGACGTGTCGTCTTCAGCGATGAGAGTCGCTTCTGCCTTGGTGCCAATGATGGTCGTATGCGTGTTTGGCGCCGTGCAGGTGAGCGCCACAATCAGGACTGCATACGACCGAGGCACACAGGGCCAACACCCGGCATCATGGTGTGGGGAGCGATCTCCTACACTGGCCGTACACCACTGGTGATAGTCGAGGGGACACTGAATACTGCACGGTACATCCAAACCGTCATCGAACCCATCGTTCTACCATTCCTAGACCGGCAAGGGAACTTGCTGTTCCAACAGGACAATGCACGTCCGCATGTATCCCGTGCCACCCAACGTGCTCTAGAAGGTGTAAGTCAACTACCCTGGCCAGCAAGATCTCCGGATCTGTCCCCCATTGAGCATGTTTGGGACTGGATGAAGCGTCGTCTCACGCGGTCTGCACGTCCAGCACGAACGCTGGTCCAACTGAGGCGCCAGGTGGAAATGGCATGGCAAGCCGTTCCACAGGACTACATCTGGCATCTCTACGATCGTCTCCATGGGAGAATAGCAGCCTGCATTGCTGCGAAAGGTGGATATACACTGTACTAGTGCCGACATTGTGCATGCTCTGTTGCCTGTGTCTATGTGCCTGTGGTTCTGTCAGTGTGATCATGTGATGTATCTGACCCCAGGAATGTGTCAATAAAGTTTCCCCTTCCTGGGACAATGAATTCACGGTGTTCTTATTTCAATTTCCAGGAGTGTAGATTAGGCACACGCAAGTCGCTGAAATGGCGTTAAAAAAAAACAGTACCACACCATTGAGTAACACGAAATTACTGTTATTTACTAATGGAAAGAATAGTAAAAATAATACAAGACCTCTTGTTCCTGTTTGTGTACTTGTAGTAAACCATCGACAAGATTAAGTAAAATAAGATTCTGAAATACACTCTAAGATAAGAAAAAACGACGCACCACTAAACAGTTATAAGAATAGAACGGAAATCAGTAGATGTGACCGCAAATGATTACAATTTCAGAAAAAGGTGGATGGTTTATTCACGACGAAGAGCTCCACAAATTGAGCAAGTCCATAACGCGTTGGTCCGCATCTGGCGCTTATGCAAGCAGTTGTTCCACTTGGCACTGATTGATAAAGTTGTTAGAATGTCCTCCTGAGCTGTATAACGCCAAATTATGTCCAACTGGCGCGCTAGGTTATCAAAATCTCGAGCTGGTTCGAAGCCCCTGTCCATAATGCTCAAAAGATTCTCAGCTGGGCAGAGATCCGACGAAATTTTTGCCGAAATAGTGCTTGGCAAGCACGAAGACAAGCGGTAAAAACCTTCACCGTGTGCGGGTGGGCATTGTCTTTCTGAAATGTAAGCCCTGGATGGCTTGCCATGAAGGGCAACGAAAAGGGAAGCAGAATTTCGTCAACGTACCGCTGTGCTTGCCGTAAGGGCACCACGGACGACAACAAAGGACTCCTGCCATCATGTGAAATGGCACCCCTGACCACCACTCTTGGTTGTCAGACCGTACGCGGGTGACAGCTTGGTATCTGACAGGTTGGTATCTTGGCGCTGTTTGGTGCGTTTCCAAACAAGTCTTCAGTGGTGACTGTGGTGAAGTTCGAAGAGGGACTTATCACTGAAGACAACTCTATTCCAGTCAGTGTGACTGTAGGCCCCGATGAGCAGCGATGACGTGTCTGGGAACGCAACTGACAAATACCAACCTCACTGTCGCTCGTCACACTGCCCGACATCCAGGAGTGGTGGTCTGGGGTGTCATTTCACTTCATAACACGACCCACCTTGGTTATCATCCGCGGCACCCTTACAGCTGTACGTCGACGGTATTCTATGCCTCATTGTGTTGCCCTTCATGGCAAGCCGTCCTGGGCTTACGTTTGAACAAGACAATGCATACCCACACGCGGCGAGAGTTTCTACCGCTGGCTTCGTGCTTGCCAGACCATACCTCGGCCAGTAAAGTCACCAGATCTCTTCCCACTTCAGAACATTTGGAGCATTATGGGCAAGACCTTCCAACCAGCTCGCGATCTTCACTATCTAAAGATCCAATTGGACAGAATTTGGCAGATATCCCGCAGAGCTCATACAACAACTCTGTCAATCAGTGCCAAGCCGAACGACTGCTTCCAGAAGGGCCAGACGTGTAACAACGGGTTTACGACTTGCTTAATTTGTGAAGCTCTTTCTCTTGAATATATCATCTAATTTTTCTGAAATTGTAATCATTTGTCTGTCTGTACATAAACACTACTGGCCATTAAAATTGCTACGCCATAAAACAGATGACGTGCTACAGACGCGAAATTTAACCGACAGGAAGAAGATGCTGTGATATGCAAATGATTAGCTTTTGAGAGCATTCACACAAGGTTGGCGCCGGTGGCGACACCTACATCATGATGACATGAAGAAAATTTGCAACCGATATCTCATACACAAACAGCAGTTGACCGGCATTGCCCGGTGAAACGTTGTTGTGATGCCTCGTGTAAGGAGGAGAAATGCGTACCATCACGTTTCCGAATTTGATAAAGTGCACATTATAGCCTATCGCGATTGCGGTTTATCTTATCACGACATTACTGCTCGCGTTGGTCGAGATCCAATGACTGTTAGCAGAATATGGAATCGGTGGGTTCAGGAGGGTAATACGGAACGCCCTGCTTGATCCCAACGGCCTCGTATCACTAGCAGTAGAGATGACAGACATCTTAACTGCATGGATGTAACGGATCGTGCAGCCATGTCTCGATCCCTGAGTCGACAGATGGGGGCGTTTGCAAGACAACAACCATCTGCACGAACAGTTCGACGACGTTTGCAGCAGCATGGACTATCAGCTCGGAGACCATGGCTCCGGTTATCCTTGACGCTGCATCACAGACAGGAACGCCTGCGATGGTGTACTCAACGAACCTGGGTGCACGAATGGCAAAACGTCATTTTTTCGGATGATTCCAGGTTCTGTTTACAGCATCTTGATGGTCGCATCCCTGTGTGGTGACATCGCGGTGAACGCACGTCGGAAGCCTCTATTCGTCATCGCCATACTGGCGTATCACCCGGCGTGATGGTATGGGGTGCCATTGGTTACACGTCTCGGTCACCTGTTGTTCGCATTGACGGCACTTTGAACAGTGGACGTTACATTTCAGATGTGTACGACCCGTGGCTCTACCCTTCATTCAATCCCTGCGAAACCCTGCATTTCAGCAGGATTCTGCACCACATATTGCAGGTCCTGTACGGGCCTTTCTGGATACAGAAAATGTTCGACTGCTGCCCTGGCCAGCACGTTCTCGAGATCTTTCCCAGCTGAAAACATCTGGTCAATGGTGGCCGAGTAACTGGCTCGTGACAATACGCCAGTCACTACTCTTGATGAACTGTGATAGCGTACGCGACGCACGCACGCAGACGCTTGGTGACAGCCGTACTGTGCGGTGATCGTGTGCTGGGCTGCGGGAGCGCATACGGTAGTGCACCAAGCCTTAGGAACCCGCTTGCGGGAACAGTCGCTCGTTTGTCTGCGCTAAGGCCGGACATTTACGTGCACTGAGGCTTCCGAGCTCCTGATTTTATTAAATCGGGAGCGAAGTTGCAAGAAGATTCGGACACCAGGGGCTGTATTACAGACAGCCGTTGTACAAATTGTCGTTGTTGGTTGTGGGCTGCGGGTTGGCGCGGTTTGGGGCGTGCCTTCTTGCTGCCGAGTGCTGCCTTTCCGGCCGGATAGAGCGCCTAGCTGCCGCAGATACTCCATCTGCCCCCCCGCCCCCGAGGCGTAGGGAATTTCCCAAGTCAGGGCCTGGTCGCTGGCCAGTCACCCGCGCTTGGTAGGACGATAGGGTCGGTGTTGTCGCCTGAGACGGATATCGGTGACAACGAAAGCGACTCCCGACACTCCCTGGCAGCTTTGACTCCCTTTCCGCCGACGAACATGAAAATCATCGGAGCGAAAGCGAGAATTGTCCCTCAAGCGGGAGGGTCGGCCATTGCGATCTTAGGAACTGTAGAGGCGAGTGCAAACAGGGAGCCCTCAGCTCCAAAACCCCCCCTAGGCTTATCACCACCAACTAGAGCTCTTCCACCCCCATCACAGCTTCCACTTGCAAGCGCAACTAAAGACAGGAAAACCCCTACCGTACTGCGACTGCTACTTCCGAAAGGACAAGCGTCGCCTAAGCAAACAATGAAACAACCGCGTAAGGAGACAACCCGAGAGGAGAGGGGTGAAACACCGGCTGTAGAGAGGGAAGAGGGGGGGAAAAACCGGCCGGACATATCAGTAGTCGAGGATGCAAACGCAGCAAAAGAGGATAACTCTGCAGACGCGGGAATGGACGCGGCTAGTAGTAGCTTAGAGTTCCTCACAATTCTGATACCAGGAAGGAACCAGGCTGCGACAGACGGGGCGGCTGTCCAGCCGTGGTGCTCAGAGGCGGCCTCTGAGAAGACACTCCCCCCAAAACAGACCTATTTAGGAGAGGAGAATGTCCCACGAAAGAGGCCAGCGGCAACTTCCCAAATAACATCCCCAAAAGGCCAACCACCTCTAAAGGAAAAGCTCCCAGTTTGCAAACGTGCAAAAAGGCATCACATGCCGGCACAAAGGCCACAAAAGGAGTACAGATAACTGAGGACGGCTTCCAAGTGCCGAAAAAGAGGCACACGGCCGGAGCAGCGGTGCCCAAACAAGTACGACCACTTGACACCTCAAATAGGTACGTCACATTCACGGACGAGCAGGAGGAACCAACAATAGGAGAACCCACTGAGGAACCGACACAGAGAACAGTTCAAATCCCCCCAATAGTCATTGTATGGACCGAGGACTTCAAAAGCCTCCAAATACTTTTGAAGGGTGTGACATCGTCCACACTATCATTCAAGGTGGCAGGCAGAGATACCTACAAGGTCCTCACAAAATCTAGACAGGACTACGACAATATTATGAAGGTAGTGAAAGATAAACGGCTGCACTCATATACTCACAGCACGGAACCATTGAGGCTCCTGAAGGTAGTGTTCCGCAGACTCCCCTTTCAGATGGATCCTGACCATCTGAAAGAGGAACTTGAGGATCTAGGCTACGGAATAAGGGCTGTATCACGCATGAAGACGCCGAAGACAAATCGGCAAACGCCGCTGTTCATGGTCGTCCTGGTAGACAACGTAGAAAACAGGAAGATATTCCAGGTAACTAGGGTCGCGAACATTACAAACGTGCAAGTTGAGAAGTTCCGCGGCAAAGGGCGCAGGGCACAGTGATACTCCTGTCAAGGGTTAAACCACGTGGCAAGATATTGCACAATGCCCCCACGGTGTGTGAAATGCGCAGGGGAGCACCAAAGTAGAGACTGCCCCGCACCAAGCACGAACACGCCCAAGTGCTGCAACTGTGGGCTCGCCCACGTAGCAAGCTACAGGGGGTGCGTGGTCTTCAGGAAGGCTGACAACAAATAGACTAGGAACAACATACCGGCGAGAAAAAACACCACACCAGCCAGGAAAATCGAAAATGGCGTAAGTTACTCCAGCATTGCCAAGCCGCGAAATGACGCGCAAGCAACAGCGGGTGGCAAGTGCGCAGGCGCAAGAAGCGCGAACGCGCAAGCCACCGAGAGCGCGGCTAACACGAGCGAAACAGTGACGACCACAGAACACACCAATGACGCGAATAACACCTCCACAAACATCGCTGAAGAACTCCGCGAGATGCGCCTTCTAATGACATCGATAGCCGAAATGATGAAAACACTACCGCAGCTCCTGGTAACTGCAATTACGACAGCCAACAAGGCCCAACAACCATCTGGAACCAATATAACCAATGAATAACGCCATTCATGGATTAACAGTTTGCGCCTGGAACGCAAATGGCATACGTACCCAAGGAGGGGAATTCAGGCAGTTTCTCCGGAACGAGGCAATAGATATATGCCTAGTTTCGGAAACTAAACTAAAGCCAGGTATTTACGTACGCGCGGCGAATTACACATGCCACCGCACAGATAGGTTAACACATGGAGGAGGCACCGCCATTTATATTAAAAACTGCCTCAAACACTACATTGTGCAACTGCCAAGACTTCGCACGGTTGAAGCCACAGCAGTTGTAGTACAAACATCGTCAGGCGAAACCACATTCGTTGCAACCTACCGACCACCAGGTAAACTACTGGACCCGGCGGACTTCGCGGCATTGTTGTCCATCCGCGGTAAAATCTTTATCGCGGGGGACCTCAATGCCAAACACGCCGAATGGAACTCCAGAGTGACCAACACGAGTGGACGTCGCCTGTTAAATGTGGTTCGACAGCACAACGCAGTCGCCCTGGGACCGTATGATCCCACCTCCTACCCCGCAAAAGGCGGCCGTCCCGACGTGCTCGACATCGCACTGCTGAAGGGAGTGGGCAACCGCACAACTGCGACAACCCGAAACGCGCTATCGTCGGATCACCTACCGGTAATATTCGACCTGGAGGTTCAAGGCGAGCTACTCCAGAGCCACCGAAGGCCACTAGGTAAAGTCGACTGGGAACAGTTTAGAGAGAGCCTGCAAGGTACCCTCAATGACATCCCAGACCCAGCTGATATAGGTACAGATGAGGCAATCAGAAGACTTAATGCAGCTACAATACAGGCTGTAGCAAATACGTCCCCCAGAGGCCCACAAAAAATTAAAGACTTCTCACGCCAGCTCCCCCCAGAGCTAATAGACGCTATAGCCCGCAAAAATAGAGTCTTTCGGGAATGGCAAGTAACCAGAAGTCCTGTCACTAAGCGTCTCCTCAACAGGCTCAGGAGAGAGTTGAAAGTAGCGGTGGAAGGCCATCGTAATAGGGAATGGGAAGGGAAAATAGCCAGCTTGCAGATAAACGATGGGTCAGCCTGAAAAACGACAAAGTACTTTCTGAGGAAAGGTCAAAACGTCCCTCCCCTACAAGTCAGGGGTGAGGCGATATGCGAGCCTGACGCCAAGCCCAGTGCCTTGGCCGATGTCTTTGCGGAGAATTTCACTCCTGTAGAGGATCCCATTGATGAGGGGCACATTCGTCTAGTGCAGCAACGGCTCCCAGTCTTCCTCGAAAGTGATGCAGGAACAGACATAGAAGACTTCTCAGAGGAGGAAGTACAGGCACAATTGAAGCAGTTAAACCCAAGGAAAGCGGTGGGGTGCGACCAGCTAGAAAATGCAATACTACTTCAGTTACCACAAGCAGCCATTCGCCCCATCACCGCGATCTTCAATCGAATCATGCAGACTGGCAACTTCCCCTCTGCATGGAAACATGCAGAGGTGGTTGCCATACCAAAACAGGGCAAAGACACCAGGCTTCCACAGAATTACAGGCCGATCAGCCTTTTACGAGCAATCTCTAAGGTATTTGAGCGCCTGTACTCTAAAAGGCTAATGCTTCACGTAAACGCGGAGGAGCTGATCCCGCCGGAACAATTCGGCTTCCGACGTGGACATAGCACAGAGCAACAGCTGTTACGTCTTGTGGAGGATGCGATGGGTGCCCTGGAGAGTCGACAGTACGCAGGGGTAGTGCTGCTCGATGTCTCTAGGGCCTTCGATTGTGTGTGGCACAAGGGCCTCCTCTACAAACTGTTTGCAATGGGGGTACCTACGCCGCACGTTCGACTCATCAAGTCTTACCTTAGTGGACGAACGTTCAATGTCCGTGCGGGAGCGGGTATATCCACAGCAAGGCCCATACTGGCGGGAGTGCCACAGGGTTCTGTCCTTGGCCCCCTGTTGTACTCCTTATATACCTCGGACACGCCAAAGGCTAACAGAGTCTCGCTCGCATTGTACGCCGACGACACCGCGTTGTATACCAGAAGCGCGAACGTGAACCTCATGCGCCGCCGCCTGCAGACGGCATGTGAAGCTCTAGGTACATGGGCCACATAGTGGCGCCTGAAATACAATGCCAGCAAAAGCCAGGCAATCATCATTACGAGGAAAAGAATCCCCATCGACCTACAGCCGGTGCGGATCATGGGAGGCCCCATCACATGGACCCGCACTGCGAAATACCTTGGGGTAACCCTAGACAGGCGCCTCACGTGGGGACCACACATAAGGGACATTGTGGGTAAAGCCTATGGCAGATTGAGAGCGCTATACCCAATCCTGAACCCGAAGACAACCCTACCCACACGCTGCGGCATACCGCTGTTTCTCGCCCTTATAAGGCCGGTGATGGAGTATGCGGCAGCAGTGTGGGGCAACGCGGCAGACTGCCACATCCGGAGATTACAGGGCCTCCAGGGTAGAGTACTTAGGATGATAATGAAACTCCCGCGTGATTTTCCCACTAGGGAGTTGCATACCATCACTGGAGTGCAGCCAATAAAGGAAAGAATAAGACAGACTGCTCAATTTTTCTATGAGAAATCACAGCAGTCAGAGAACAGACTGGTCTCGAACGTCGGGAACCAGATACATAGAAGGGGCACCACAAGATGGCCCGATCTGCTACAGCAGTAAAAACCACCACAGTAACGATTATTTACTGCTCATAACAAAATAGGACCAACACACACGATACGCCCACTTAAAATACACTCCTGGAAATGGAAAAAAGTACACATTGACACCGGTGTGTCAGACCCACCATACTTGCTCCGGACACTGCGAGAGGGCTGTACAAGCAATGATCACACGCACGGCACAGCGGACACACCAGGAACCGCGGTGTTGGCCGTCGAATGGCGCTAGCTGCGCAGCATTTCTGCACCGCCGCCGTCAGTGTCAGCCAGTTTGCCGTGGCATACGGAGCTCCATCGCAGTCTTTAATACTGGTAGCATGCCGCGACAGCGTGGACGTGAACCGTATGTGCAGTTGACGGACTTTGAGCGAGGGCGTATAGTGGGCATGCGGGAGGCCGGGTGGACGTACCGCCGAATTGCTCAACACGTGGGGCGTGAGGTCTCCACAGTACATCGATGTTGTCGCCAGTGGTCGGCGGAAGGTGCACGTGCCCGTCGACCTGGGACCGGACCGCAGCGACGCACGGATGCACGCCAAGACCGTAGGAACCTACGCAGTGCCGTAGGGGACCGCACCGCCACTTCCCAGCAAATTAGGGACACTGTTGCTCCTGGGGTATCGGCGAGGACCATTCGCAACCGTCTCCATGAAGCTGGGCTACGGTCTCGCACACCGTTAGGCCGTCTTCCGCTCACGCCCCAACATCGTGCAGCCCGCCTCCAGTGGTGTCGCGACAGGCGTGAATGGAGGGACGAATGGAGACGTGTCGTCTTCAGCGATGAGAGTCGCTTCTGCCTTGGTGCCAATGATGGTCGTATGCGTGTTTGGCGCCGTGCAGGTGAGCGCCACAATCAGGACTGCATACGACCGAGGCACACAGGGCCAACACCCGGCATCATGGTGTGGGGAGCGATCTCCTACACTGGCCGTACACCACTGGTGATCGTCGAGGGGACACTGAATAGTGCACGGTACATCCAAACCGTCATCGAACCCATCGTTCTACCATTCCTAGACCGGCAAGGGAACTTGCTGTTCCAACAGGACAATGCACGTCCGCATGTATCCCGTGCCACCCAACGTGCTCTAGAAGGTGTAAGTCAACTACCCTGGCCAGCAAGATCTCCGGATCTGTCCCCCATTGAGCATGTTTGGGACTGGATGAAGCGTCGTCTCACGCGGTCTGCACGTCCAGCACGAACGCTGGTCCAACTGAGGCGCCAGGTGGAAATGGCATGGCAAGCCGTTCCACAGGACTACATCCAGCATCTCTACGATCGTCTCCATGGGAGAATAGCAGCCTGCATTGCTGCGAAAGGTGGATATACACTGTACTAGTGCCGACATTGTGCATGCTCTGTTGCCTGTGTCTATGTGCCTGTGGTTCTGTCAGTGTGATCATGTGATGTATCTGACCCCAGGAATGTGTCAATAAAGTTTCCCCTTCCTGGGACAATGAATTCACGGTGTTCTTATTTCAATTTCCAGGAGTGTACATATTAGGAAACGCAGGAATAGTGCAAAGCACTTAACTTGCTTAACCTAGAGTCAGGCACTATCCAACTAGGTAAAGAGCGGAGCGGAGATAGCATGTTGAAGCTGCATGGGCAGCTGTACCTGTACACACCATCCGAGCTCTGTTTGACTCAATGCTCAGGCGTATTAAGGCCGTTATTACGGCCAGAGGTGGTTGTTCTGGGTACTGATTTCTCAGGATCTATGCACCCAAATTGCGTGAAAATGTAATCACATGTCAGTTCTAGTATAATATATTTGTCCAATAAATACCCGTTTATCATCTGCATTTCTTCTTGGTGTAACAATTTAATGGCCAGTAGTTTACGTTACATGTACTGATTTCCGTCTCAGTCTACATCTACATCTACATCTACATGATTACTCTGCAATTCACATTTAAGTGCTTGGCAGAGGGTTCATCGAACCACAATCATACTATCCCCCTACCATTCCACTCCCGAAGAGCGCGCGGGAAAAACGAACACCTAAACCTTTCTGTTCGAGCTCTGATTTCTCTTATTTTATTTTGATGATCATTCCTAGCTATGTAGGTTGGGCTCAACAAAATATTTTCTCATTCGGAAGAGAAAGTTGGTGACTGAAATTTCGTAAATAGATCTCGCCGCGACGAAAAAAGTCTTTGCTTTAATGACTTCCATCCCAACTCGCGTATCATACCTGCAACGCTTCCTCCCCTATTACGTGATAATACAAACCGAGCTGCCCTTTTTTGCACCCTTTCGATGTCCTCCGTCAATCCCACCTGGTAAGGATCCCACACCGCGTAGCAATATTCTAACAGAGGACGAACGAGTGTAGTGTAAGCTTTCTCTTTAGTGGACTTTTTGCATCTTCTAAGTGTCCTGCCAATGAAACGCAGCCTTTGGCTCGCCTTCCCCACAATATTGTCTATGTGGTCTTTCCAACTGAAGTTGTTGAATTGACAGCCCTGAGAATTGTACTATTTTTCGAGTAATCGAATTCCAACGGATTTCTTTTGGAACTCATGTGGATCACCTCACACTTTTCGTTATTTAGCGTCAACTGCCACCTGCCACACCATACACCAATCTTTTCTAAACCGCTTTGCAACTGATACTGGTCTTCGGATGAACTTACTAGACGGTAAATTACAGCATCATCTGCGAACAACCTAAGAGAACTGCTCAGATATCACCCAGGTCATTTATATGGATCAAGAACAGCAGAGGTCCCAGGACGCTTCCCTGGGGAACACCTGATATCACTTCAGTTTTACTCGATGATTTGCCGTATATTACTACGAACTGCGACCTTCCTGACAGGAAATCACGAATCCAGTCGCAAAACTGAGACGATACCCCATAGGCCCGCAGCTTGATTAGAAGTCGCTGGTGAGGAACGGTGTCAAAAGCTTTCCGGAAATCCAGAAATACGGAATCAACTTGAGATCCCCTGTCGATAGCGGCCATTACTTCGTGCGAATAAAGAGCTAGCTGCGTTGCACTAGAACGATGTTTTCTGAAACCATGCTGATTACGTATCAATAGATAGTTCCCTTCGAGGTGATTCATAATGTTTGAATACAGTCGGACAATTCCTTTGTGCTCCGTCACTTTTTTGTCTTAGAGTGTATTAAGGAGATTGCGGAAAAACAACATAGAGGAGCAGAATTTACATGAGTTTAGAGGCCCAGTAGGGCAGTAAATGTTAGAAGCAAAGGATGGGAACTGTCTTATGAATAATGTGAGTCAGCGTTCCGCCTTATCGACACTGCTTGTAAATCGATGAAACAATCCAAGAAAACATCCTGGTAAAAGTGAAACGGAAAAAAGATACTAATGGGAAGTTTATTTTACAAGTAATGATGCGTTCGCAAGCAGCACCGTAACATTGCTCAGACGAGTTGTTGATTCGAATACATAGCTACTTAGTCCATAATTCGGCTTAAACAAAAAGGAATTGGTGACGGGTAGTAGTAGAATTGTCATTTGGTAGAATTCAGAAATGGTGAAGTAAGGAAGTCGGTAGAAGAAATAACTGAATTCTTCTGTGCATTATGGAGCAGTAACCTAGACAGAAGGACAGTCGTGTCATATCTCAAAGAGAAACTCAAAGCATATTCCTCTGAGGACGAACATGTAGAGAAACCGTGAGTCAAGTTCAAAATAGTATTCGATATCAAACTGGATAGGTGTTTGAAACTTCCTGGCAGATTAAAACTGTGTGCCCGACCGAGACTCGAACTCGAGACCTTTGCTTTTTGCGGGCAAGTGCTCTACCATCTGAGCTACCGAAGCACGACTCACGCCCGGTCCTCACAGCTTTACTTATGCCAGTATCTCGTCTCCTACCTTCCAAACTTTACAGAAGCTCTCCTGCGAAACTTGCAGAACTAGCACTCCTGAAAGAAAGGATACTGCGGAGACATGGCTTAGCCACAGCCTGGGGTGCTTCGGTAGCTCAGATGGTAGAGCACTTGCCCGCGAAAGGCAAAGGTCCCGAGTTCGAGTCTCGGTCGGGCACACAGTTTTAATCAGCCAGGAAGTTTCAAATCAGCGCACACTCCGCTGCAGAGTGAAAATCTCATTCTGGATAGGTGTTTACCTAGTGATACAGTTCATGATGAGAGGGGCCCCCATGGTCTACAGCTTTTGTAAGGAAACTTTTGAAGAAACAGTAACTGATGCAGAGAGAGGAAGAGAGAGAGAGAGAGAGAGAGAGAGAGAGAGAGAGAGAGAGAGAGAGATGCGGCATGAAAGGTGATTTGCCTGTCAAAAGGGTAAGCCTTCAATGGCAGCCGGCCGCTGTGGACGAGCGGTTCTAGGTGCTGCAGTCTGAAACCGCGCGACCGCTAAGGTCGCAGGTTCCAATCCTGCCTCGGTCATGGATGTGAGTAATGTCCTTAGGTTAGTTAGGTTTAAGTAGTTCTAAGTTCTAGGGGACTGATGACCTCAGATGTTCAGTCCCATAGTGCTCAGAGTTCAAATGGTTCAAATGGCTCTGAGCACTATGGGACTCAACATCTTAGGTCATAAGTCCCCTAGAACTTAGAACTGCTTAAACCTAACTAACCTAAGGACATCACACACACCCATGCCCGAGGCAGGATTCGAACCTGCGACCGTAGCAGTCCCGCGGTTCCGGACTGCAGCGCCAGAACCGCTAGACCACCGCGGCCGGCAGTGCTCAGAGCCATTTGAACCATCAGTGGCAACCGTAGTAGCATATTATCGAAACATCTCTCACAGTACCCAAAAAATTTTTGGCCGCACGAAAAATCTGTAAGAGACACCGAAGTTAGTGCCCAGTCATTGAAGGATGATGCGAGATATGTAAATGTGACTGATATACAGTAGATAATAGTGTCAGTGGCGTTAAGACAGAGATGAAATCACTAAAATAAACTAGGCTCCAAGGTCCCTGTCAGATGCGATGCAGAATTTGCAACTGAGTTAGCTCCAATTTCAAGCATAATACACCGTAGGTCCCTGGACAGAAGCTGACCCCTGTGGTTTGATGAAAGCGCGAGTCACACCCGTCTACAAGAATGGTGTCAGAAGTAATCAACAAAACTACCGTCTAGTCTCATAAACACCCACCCGTTCTAAAATCTTAGAACGTATTCTTATAACGTATTCTTATAACGTATTCTGAGCTCAGACATAATGAGGCATCTAGAACAGAACGACCTTCTCCACGCCAAGTAGAATAGATTCGGAAACAACGTTCACATGAAACTCAACTCGCGCTTTTCTCACGCAACAACCTGAAAACCACGGCTCAAGGCAAACAGGTGGTTGCAGCATTTCCTGACTTCCGTTCGATTCAGGAGCACACCAACGGGTATTCAACTAGTTCTACGTCTGTATGATTACTCTCCAATACACAACCAGTTGCCTGGCAGAGAGGTCACTGAAACACCTTCAAGCTATTTCTCTACTGTCCCATTTTCGAACAGGAGCGGAAAAAAATGAAGACTTGAATTTTTCTGCACGAGTTATGATTTCTCTGATTTTATTAAAATGATCATTTCCACCTTTGGAGGTGGGCGCCAACAAAACATTTGCATGTTTGGAGGAGAAAGTTGGTGATTGAATTTTCGTGATGTGATCCTACCACAACGAAAAACGCCTTTGTTTTAATGACTGCCATCCCAACTCGCGTATGTTATCCATGACACTCTCTTCCCTGTTACGCGATAATACAAAACGAGGTGTTCTTCTTTGACATTTCGATATTCTCCTTCAATCCTGCCTTTGGTAAGGACCCTACACAGCACAGCAGTACGCTAGCAAAGGACGGACAAGCCTACTGAAGGGAATCCCTTTGGTAGACCAGTGTGTTCTGCCAATAAAACGCAGTCTTGGGGTCACTTCCTCCGCGGCATTGTCTTTGTCCTCGTAGCTTAAATTGTTCGGAATTGTAATCCTTAACTATTTTGTTGAACTGACAGCCGTCAGATTTGAGTGATTATCGAGTAACCGAAATTTAGCAGATTCCATTTAGTACATACGTGAATGATTCACACTTTTCATTACTTAGAGGTAGTTGTCACTGTTCTCACCAGAGAGATATATTCAAATGGTTCAAATGGCTCTGAGCACTATGGGACTTAACATCTACGGTCATCAGTCCCCTAGAACTTAGAACTACTTAAACCTAACTAACCTAAGGACAGCACACAACACCCAGCCATCACGAAGAAGAGAAAATCCCTGACCCCGCCGGGAATCGAACCCGGGAACCCGGGCGTGGGAAGCGAGAACGCTACCGCACGACCACGAGATGCGGGCAGAGATATATTTGCTAAACGATTTGGCAGTTAGTTTTGATCATCTGATGAGACTCTAAACGACAGAATCATCTGGAAACAATGTAAGAGAGCTGTTCAGATTGTTTCTGAAATCGTTCATTTATATCACAAACACCAGATATTCCATCTGTTCTACTTGATGACTTTCCGTCAATTACTACATACCTTTGTGACAGGAAATCACGAATCTTGTCGCACAACTGCGACGATACTCCGTAGACACGCAATTTGATTAGAAATCCAGAATGAATTTTTCACTGTGCAGCGGGGTGCGAGCTGATAACGGAGCTTTCTGGCAGATTAAAACTGAGTGCCGGACCGAGGCAAGAACTCGGGACCCTTGTTATCCGCGGCCACATGCCCTACCGACCGAGCTATCCATGCGCGACTCACGAGTTGTCATCAAAGCTTTACTTTCGCCAATACGTCATGTTCTACCTCCCAAACATTTTCCCGAGAAAGGCAAATGTTCCGAGTTCGAGCCTGGGTCCGCCACACAATCTTAATCTGCACATCAGCACTCACTTCGCTGCAGAGCGAACAATTCATTCTGGAAATATGCCCAAGGCGGTGGCTACGCCATGTCTCAGCGATATCCTTTCTTTCAGTAACGCTAGTCCCACTAATTAATAAGGAGAACTTCTGTGAAGTTTGGAAGATAGAGGATGAGGAGCTGGCAGAAGTACAGCTGTGAGGTCGAGTTCAGAGTCGTGCTCGGGTAGTTCAATCGGATGGGTATGTTGCTCTCACCGTAATAATTTTTGGAGGCTTGGATCGCTCAATAGAGCGAAAAAAAATGCCGGCTGCGAAAAGCGTACGTCGCGAGTTCGGGCCTCGATTCGACGCACAGTTTTTATATGCCAAGAAGTTTGATTAGCAGTGACTTGTCTTCTGCAAATGCATACATATGAAATCAATTTGAGATCATCTGTCGATAGCACTCGTTACTTCGTGTGAATAAAGAGATAATTGTGTTTCACAGGAACGATAACTTCTCAATCTGTGTTTATCATTTGTCAATAAATCGTTTCCCTCGAAGTAATTCATAATAGTCGAACAAGGTACATCTTTCGAAATCCTTCTCCAATTCGACGTTAGTGACATGTCTCTAGTTGAACAGCTCACTCCCATTTTCTTTGCTCAGTACTGGTGTGACCTGTGCAAATTCCCAGTTTTTAGCTACCAATATTTCGTAGAGCGAGAGGTTGTATGTGATTGCTAAGGATGGAGTTATGATGTCAGGATACTCTGAAACGATCCTAATTGCATACAGTCGGAACCGGAGAACTTGCCTTTATTAAGTACTAGCTGACAAACCCGACATTGCCTGCGTATTTATTTTGCCAATTTGCAATTAGAAACAGAAACAAAAAATAAACTGTATCGAAAAAATTTCATTTACATGTATTCGCGAAACCACCTTTGAAATTATTAAATAGTAGTATAAAGAAATACGCAAAATACGATTGTTTCAGTACGTTGGGCGCAGCTGTTTCTCGTGTCTGTAACGCGATTTTGTGAACGGCTCTATGGAAACGCCTCGTCATAACTTCAAGGATGGCTACTGTTTCGGGCTACAGCCGTTTACGGTTCGCAATTGAAAGCTGTCAAAAGAGCAGCCGGGCTTCGACTTTACTAGTGACTTAGTAGTAAAGAATAGTTGTACTATAACTTCACGCATGATGCGGCAATTTCTCACACATCTCAGTATTTACGACGTCATATTTTTTGAAGTTTGTGTCAGACTACGACGTATTTATGTAGGTGTATTCAGCAGGATATGTGGATACTGTAGGCGAAATATGTTGCGAATGGATTTAGTAACAAAGGAACAATTAATTTAAACGTCAGGGATGATGCTACAGTTTTTCATGCATCTCCATGTTTATGAAGTCATAGTTGCTGATATATGCGTCATTCAGTGATATAATTTTGTAAGTACATTTAGAGGCGTATGTGGATATTGTGTGCAAACTGTTTTGAGCAGAAAGGTAGTAGGAAAGACGTAATAAATGTAAACGTGATGCACGACGCTGCAGTTTTTCAGGCATCTTATTGTTTATGACGTCATACTTCCCGAACTAAGGTTGGTACGTGTTTCCTACCTTCACAGCTAATGTTGCTTGACAGTAAAGGAGATGTGTGCCAAGTTTGATTGAATTCGCTCCAGTGGTTTAGATGGAGATGTGGAAGACGCACACACACTCATACACATACACATACACACACACACACACACACACACACACACACACACACACACGCACTTGAGCGCGTACACGTACATACATCTCTATAATATAAATGGACTTTTTTTTTGTAAGCTCCTTAGCTATACTGTGGATATCTGCTTCTAAGTTACTCGCGTTGGCAGCTGTACTTCATTGGAATTCTGGAATATTTATTTCGCCTTCTTTGGCGAAGGAATTTTGGAAAACTGTGTGTAGTGAATCTGCTTTAGCGACGCTGTTAATAAAGAGAGTACGATAAGACAGGGTATCAAACCAAACTCTTGACGGGAATAAGGATTTCCAAGTAGCGAGCTCACAGCACGTTGTCTTGAATGACGAGTCTTCGACTTATGTGTGAGTCATGCGTGTGCTAGCGAAGTGTACTCGAAGCCTTGTTGTTTATGTTGCCTATAACAATGTGGCAAGCGCAGTCAATAGTAACCTCAGACTATTTTGCAGTGTGTGTAGCTATTTTTAATAAAGCACTGAAAGACTCGCCTCGTATACGAGCTCAATCGTTGGATGTGATATTACTATTAGGTATACTTGCCTGATGTCTGCACCTGCTATTCCATGCTTCTGTAATCAGATCTGGCTCACGCGCGCTCTTTACTAGCTTGTATGTCAATAGACAAGATTTGAACACAATATATGACATGGATGGCCCTATAAAACAGTTAGTAATGAATTTTTGCACCATAACGGATAGAGACGTTTGGATGCGACTGGACGTAGGATAGTCATACAGGATCAAGAAGGAGATAACATCGTGAGCAGTGCAAATAATAATTAGAATATGAGAACCTAGCCTTTCTTTTACTTACTAATGCTTTAGGAGCACATTATTATTATTATTATCATCTTTCGTGGTTCTGTAAAGGAATGATTGGAACAGAGAAATGGCGGTGGAATGTAGGGAGCCTTTATTCATTTCAAATTTAGTGTTGCTTTATTACGTCTACTCGACAGCGTCCTCCCAGCACTTCACACACATCTGATGCAAAATTCACTATGAATCTGATATTTAGTTAACATTGTCCAATACATAGTAGGGAAACAACTGAGATGTGATTCAATAAGATTCAGCCCCACTGATCACGATTTGGGGATCGAAAGAAGCATCGGAGTCAGACTCATGCACGACACATACACGTGCAGAAGTTCATCTACAGTAATCTGGCTAAACTGAACGTTCGATATGACTCAGAGGGCACTGCAGAGTACGATGGAGGTGAACGTCAGTATGCCTCGCGAATTGTAGCTACAACACACATCATCGTCGTCATCAGTTTTCTGCCAAAAGGCAGGTTTTCACATGGTAGTTCTCCACGCTGTCCGGTCTTCTGCCATCCTCTTGAGGTCTGCATAATTTCCTCTTCCGTTTATGTCGTCTATCGTCTCGTATCTCCTTCTTCCTCTCAGTCTTCTCCCACAAACCAATCCTTCCAAAGCATCTGCTAGCAAGCACTCCCTTCTCAATGAATGTCCCAACTAGTTCTTTTTCCTTTCTCTTACAACCTTCAGCAGGCATCTTCTCTCACCAACCCTTTTCAATACTCTTTCATTACTCACTCTTTCCATCCGGATTATTCTCTCAATTCTTCTCCACATCCACATCTCAGATGCTTCTAATCTTTTTTCATCCTCTCGTTTCAGCGTCCACGTTCCTGCCCCATATAGTGCCACACTCCAGTGAAAACATCTGCCAAGCCTTTTCCTTAGACCTTTATCTAATTTGCCACACAAGTCTCCTCTTTCTGTTGAATACCTCCTTCGCTATGGCAGTTCGAATTTTCACCTCCTGGTGACATCTCAAGTCTTCAGTTATTGTGCTAAAAATGTGAAGAGTATCGGACCGTCAGTCTAATTTCTCATGCAACTAAAGTCTTGCTGAGAGTGCTGAATAGAAGGCTATATGGCAAGCTGGACAGAGGGATGGCAGAGGAGCAGTTCGGATTTAGAAGAGGAAAAGGAACAAGAGATGCTATTGGCCTGTTAAGAACTATAGGGGAAAGTTATATGGAAAAAGGTAGAGAAGTCTTTGCTGTTTTTATAGATTTAGAAAAGGCTTTTGACAGAGTTCAGTGGAACAAGCTGATGGATATTTTGAAGAGGAAAGGAGTAGATTAGAAAGAGAGACGATTGATACAGAATATATATTTACACCAGAAAGTAAGGATAAGGACTGGAAACGAGATATCAGAAGGAAGCAGCATTGGACGAGGTGTTAGACAAGGTTGTTGCCTTTCCCCATTGTTTTTAACGCATACCTTGAAGAGATTATTGCGAAAGGCTTAGTTGGGAAAAGAGGAATATGTATTGGTGGAAAGAGAATACAATGTATAAGATTTGCTGATGACGTGGTATTAGTGGCAGAAAGTGAGCGGACAGTGAAAACATGCTGAAAGATCTGAATGAAGCTTGTGTGGAATATGGGATGCAAATAAACACAACAAAAACAAAGAGTATTGTCGTCAGTACAAGAGTCAGACTGTCCGGTATTAAAATAGGACAATCTACCATTAGCCAAGTAAGTGCATTTAAATATCTTGGAAGCTACAACACACAAAGGTACAAAAATATGGAAGCCATTGGTGGGCAGCAACCTTCCATATATGTACGTAACCATCTTGCTCATTAGCTCCACCTTCCCGTACGCTCCGATCAGGATAATGGGACGGCGCACTTGCACGGTGGAAAAGGTGATGGTTCACGGCCAAAGTGTATCAGTTTCATAAAAATTCTGTAACTCCATAATTATTCAAGCTAGGCATGCGTACAGGGATTCATTGAACTCGGAAAGCAGCTGAAAAGTTTAGCTGACACTGCTAGCCAATGCCACCAAGATAGTGTCCCGCTACAGGGGAACGTTCTTCAAAACATTCGAATAATGTCAGTTATACAGATAACACACACGCATATACCAAAGAATGGAAGGAAGGGCGGAAAGCAGCAGGAAAACGGTAAATAAGTAAACACACGCGCGTTTTTCTTTACCAGAAACTAGGCGATTAGGCTGCGGCGAAGTAAAAGAGAAAATCTAAAAACAGAAGTAACAAGTTCTGGGGACAAAATGTCATGGTACAAGTCGCACACACATTTGAAGTTGTTTGATGAATGGCAACTTACTCTTAATGTATCAAAATACAAGTTAAGGCGGGTCAGTAGGAAAAACAATCCTGTAACTTTCAAGCAAAGCATTAGCAGTCATCTGCTTAAGACAGTCACATTAAATTAAATATGTAGACGTGACGTTCCAAAGCGATGTGACATGGATCCATCAGATTGTTAATAGTAGGGAAGGCGAAAGGTCGACTTTATTTTATTAAGAGAATTTTGAGAAAGTGTAGCTCATCTATAAAGGAGACCCATTCTTGAGTACTGCTCGAGTGTTTGAGATCCCCGCTGGTCGGATTAAAGGAAGACATCAAAGCTATTCAGAGGCGGGCTGTTAAGTATGTTACCGGTAGGTTCGATCAGCATGCAAGTATTACAGAAAGGCTTCGTGAACTAATTTGAGAATCACTGGAGCGAGCACGGTCTTTTCGTGAGGCACTATAGAGGAAATTTATAGAACCGGCATCTCAGGCCGACTGCAGAACGATTCTGCTGCCGTCAACGTACATTTTGCGTTAGGACTATGAACATAAGATGAGACAAATTAGGGCTGGTACGGAGGCTCATAGACAGTCGTTTTTCCGTCGCCCTTTATGTGAGTGTAACAGGAAAGAGAATGGCTAGTTGTGGTACAAGGCACCCTCCGACATGCGCCATACGGTGGCTTGCGGAGCACATATGTAGATGTAAAGAAAGAGGGGCATATTATCCCCTCTCAGTGATATCTGAAAAAAGCTGCACAAATATTCAGTTAGCATCGTCAACGCATCAGCTACTGAAAAAATTTCAAAGTAGCGTTAACACTGACAACTTGCTTTACATGCACAGAAATGTAACACTTTTGTCTTCATAAAACGCTGGAAAGTAGTGTCGTAGCCGTATTACTAGAATAACAATGAGTCACAGTTACGTTCTGTGAATTCATACTAGAACCTAGGTATGGATTTGAAATTGAATGGTCATATAGGATCATTTGTAGGCAAAGAAAGTGGTAGCAGACTTCGGTTCATTTTCCATATACTGTGGAAGTGCAATCATTCTACAAAGGATTCTGCTTACAGAACGTTTGTGCGTCTCATCCTAGAATATTGGTCGAGTGTGTGTGGGACGCATACCAAATCGACAAACAGCTCAGCGCGTTCATAGGAGGGCAGCGCGAATGGTCTCAGGTTTGTTTGAAACTCCGAGGAGCGTCACAGAAACGCTGAAAAGCCAGAATTGGCATACGCCTGAACTAAGGAGTCAGTTATTCTGCGAAAGATTACTTACGAAGTTTCAAGACTCAATACATTCTAGAAAGGCTCTCGTTCGGGTCACTCCCCTAGGGACCAAAAGCACTAGATCAGAATCATTACACCGAACACAGAGCCGTGTAAGCAGTCATTCTCACCTCGCTTCACACGTGATTGGTTCGGAATAATTCCTAACAAGTGGTGCAATTCTACTTCACATTGATTTGCAGCATATTTATGTCGAATTTCATGTTGAATAGCAAACTACATGTTCCGATCAGCTGAGACCTCATGAACGGAATCGTGCAGGCGAAAAACACATACTTCAATAGAAGAACAGCTTTCATTAATAATAATGAAAAAGACCTGGGAAACAATCTGAGCAGCCGTTTTAGGTTGTTTTCAGATGATATCGTCGTTTATCGTCTAGTAAAGTCATCAGAAGATCAAAACAAATTGCAAAACAATTCAGAAATGATATCCGAATGGTGCGAAATTTGGCAGTTGACTCTAAATAATGAAAAATATGGGCTCATCCACATGAGAGCTAAAAGGAATCCGTTTAACTACGGTTCAACGATAAATCAGTCAAATCTAAAGGATGTAAATTCAACTAAATACCTAGGAATTACAAGTACGAACAACTTAAATTGGAAAGGATACATAGAAAAGTTAGTGGGGGAGGCAAACCAAAGACAGCGTTTTATTGACAGAACACTTAGAAAATGTAACAGACCTACTAAGGAGACTGCCACCACTAAGCTCGTCCATCCTCTTTTGCAGTACTGCAGCACGATGTGGGATCCTTACCAGATCGGATTAAAGGAGTACATCGAAAAAGTTCAAAGAAGGGCAGCGCGTTTTGTATCATGTCGAAATAGGGCAGAGAGTGTCAGTGACATGATACAGTATTTGGGTGGACATCATTAAAACAAAGACGAATCTTCACATGATATTTCAATTACAACTTTCTCCTCCGAACTCGAAAATATTTTGTTGACGCCTAACTACAAAGGGAGAAACGATCATCATAATAGAGTAAGGGAAATCAGAGCTCGCACTGAAAAGAGACCAAACTGCGAGGTCATCGGTCTCATCGGATTAGGGAAGGACGGGGAAGGAAGTCGGCCGTGCCCTTTCAAAGGACCCATCCCGGCATTTGCCTGGAGCGATTTAGGGAAATCACGGAAAACCTAAATCAGGATGGCCGGACGCGGGCGCGTGACCGCTACGGTCGCAGGTTCGAGTCCTGCCTCGGGCATGGATGTGTGTGGTGTCCTTAGGTTGGTTGGGTTTAAGTAGTTCTAAGTTCTAGGGGACTGATGACCTCAGTAGTTAAGTCCCATAGTGCTCAGAGCCATTTGAACCATTTGAACCGGACGCGGGATTGAACCGTCGTCCTCCCGAATGCGAGTCCAGTGTGCTAACCACTGCGCCACCTCGCTCGGTCAGAATATTATTGTGAAGATGGTTCGATCAACTCTCTGTCAGGCACTTAAGTGTGATTTGCAGAGTATCCTTTACATGTAGATATAGATGTAGATGAAAAAAATATGTGACATGAAACTGAGGAAATTTCTGCAACCGGACATGTGGAGTTCTGATGTATGCATGTGACATGTAGAGTGTGGAGAAAAATGAGTAGCAAAAACTGGAAGCATTTGAAATTTTTTGTTCCAAAACGGAGTTAAAAATGTAACCTTCTCTTAGAGTGCAAAATGAATAACTGAGGGTACAACTCTGTTGAAAAACCGTACCAATGAAAAGTTGTGTTGGTGTCATATGTCGTAAGGCATCTCCTGGTCAACTGAGATGTCATGAATAGATTGGTTCAGTAGATAAAAATGCAAAAGATTGCTTTTATTCTTGCTTGGTCTGTCTTGGCTTGTTTACGTTCATCTGCGAGCTGGTTTGTTTCTCCACCCATAAATAGTTTTCATACTTGTTTTTAAATAAAACTGTCATTTCCTCCTGCTAGTTACTTTATTTATCACACACGCGTTTCGCCTTCTCCTAAGGCATCATCAGTGGGACCTATAACGATACAGTTTTATTAGTTTTAGATTATTAAACAGTTCACTTTGCGATTATTTCTGTTATAAAAGTAATTACATACGATTTGGTGATGTGCGTTTCCTCACATCTGGTCTGGAGGTCGCACTACCGCTTTTATCACTGCCATATAGTCATATCTTTGTGTTCTTGCCTTCCAAACGCTGTTCACCATATTTCTCACTCTATTTTGTGGTGGGCTATTGTTATTTTGTCACTCGATACAACTATTTAGTTGTGGAAGGCGAGAAAAAGATGTGATTATATGGCAGTGATAAAAGTGGTAGTACGTCCTACAGACCAGATGTGAGGAAACACAGATCAGAAAATCGTAAGTAATAACGTTTTTTTACCAAAAAAAGTCGCGAAGTAAACTGTTTAATAATCTAAAACTAACAAAAGTGTATCATTATAGGTTCCACTGATGATGCCTTAGAACAAGAGAAGGCGAAACGCGTATGAGACAAATAAAGTAACTAGCAGCAGGAAAGGCAGGTTTATTTACAAGGCAAGTATTTATATGCTTGCTGCGGAGGATGGCCACACAAACAAACTTGTTATAAATAATTTGTTTTGGAAATATGTATTATGAGCTATATATTCTGGGAACTATGAGGTGCATTCAAGTTCTAAGGCCTCCGATTTTTTTTCTCTGGACTGGAAAGAGATAGAAACATGCGCATTGTTTTAAAATGACGCCGCGTTCATTGTCAATACGTCCCAGAGATGGCAGCACCTTGCGGCAGATGGAATTTTCCCGCCAGCGGCGAGAATGAGAACTGTTTTAAATACTTAAAATGGCGACGTTTTCCTTATTTGAACAGGTTGCAATCATTCGTTTTCTGAATTTGCGTGGTGTGAAACCAATTGAAATTCATCGACAGTTGAAGGAGACATGTGGTGATGGAGTTATGGATATGTCGAAAGTGCGTTCGTGGGTGCGACCGTTTAATGAAGGCAGAACATCGTGTGACAACAAACCGAAACAACCTCGGGCTTGCACAAGCCGGTCTGACGACATGATCGAGAAAGTGGAGAGAATTGTTTTGGGGGATCGCCGAATGACTGTTGAACAGATCGCCTCCAGAGTTGGCATTTCTGTGGGTTCTGTGCACACAATCCTGCATGATGACCTGAAATTGCGAAAAGTGTCATCCAGGTGGGTGCCACGAATGCTGGCGGACGACCACATGGCTGCCCGTGTGGCATGTTGCCGAGCAATGTTGATGCGCAACGACAGCACAAATGGGACTTTCTTTTCGTCGGTTGTGACAATGGATGAGATGTGGATGCCATTTTTCAATCCAGAAACAAAGCGCCAGTCAGCTCAATGGAAGCACACAGATCCACCGCCACCAAAAAATTTCGGGTAACCGCCAGTGCTGAAAAAATGATGGTGTCCATGTTCTGGGACAGCGAGGGCGTAATCCTTACCCATTGCGTTCCAAAGGGCACTACGGTAACAGGTGCATCCTACGAAAATGTTTTGAAGAACAAATTCCTTCCTGCACTGCAACAAAAACGTCCGGGAAGGGCTGCGCGTGTGCTGTTTCACCAAGACAACGCACCCGCACATCGAGCTAACGTTACGCAACAGTTTCTTCGTGATAACAACTTTGAAGTGATTCCTCATGCTCCCTACTCACTTGACCTGGCTCCTAGTGACTTTTGGCTTTTTACAACAATGAAAGACACTGTCCGTGGCCGTACATTCACCAGCCGTGCTGCTATTGCCTCAGCGATTTTCCAGTGGTCAAAACAGACTCCTAAAGAAGCCTTCGCCGCTGCCATGGAATCATGGCGTCAGCGCTGTGAAAAATGTGTACGTCTGCAGGGCGATTACGTCGAGAAGTAACACCAGTTTCATCGATTTCGGGTAAGTAGTTAATTAGAAAAAAAGATCGGAGGCCTTAGAACTTGAATGCACCTCGTATTCGGTACGCCTTACATCTACAACAATTACTAACGCATGAGAGGACTGCAAAAAGTAAATTTCACATGTCCCACACTGAGACCATTGCGCTTGAAGAGCGGCGCATTACCAGGAGAGGTACCTACAGACACACTTCTGCCGCTGTACAGATGACAGATATATATGACAGTGCGCGAATGAAATGGCGCGGCAACTGGAAAATTACTCCAAAGTTGAAGCAGACGGTACAGTACCATTCTTGTGACGGTACATGGGCCAAATATAATTTCGCGTCCACCCATAGTCAAATGGTGCGAACAATTTGACCAAAGCCGCATAGATTGGGTGATGCTGGTCGGGAAGAAAGCATCAACACCGATCATAGACGACAGTGTCCGTGAAATCGAGGTACTCTTTCGCAGCATTCCCAGATGTTCTAACGATGAGGACATTCACATAACTGTTTTCGAATGGTGCAGTGACCAAGGAGCGGATTTCTGTCGTCGAGAAACTGAACGATTTGTTGAGCGTTCCGACAGTTGCTTACACAGACTTGGTGACTAAAAGGAAAAACACTGTCGTAAATCTGTCACTTTGAAATGAAGTGCAGCGTTTGAAAGGTGTGCCTATTGGGAGAAGTGGTTACGAAAAATGTGTATATAGTGAGAAATGACAGTTTGTTTACTATATTTGCCAATTTATTTGGCATGTATAGCGCTATGGGCATCTTCGCATTTCTGAACACATGAGAGGTACGAGATCTTTGGCTACCAGAGGTGGTAGTGTTACTGACAAAGGAAACTCCCCATCCCATCCCCATCAGGTTTAGTGGTTAGATGGCGCAGTGGATAGCCCATCAAAAACTGAACACAGATCAAGCTTGAAAACAGGAGGAAGATGTACTGAACGGTAGAGAAAGAAAAATAGAAACAGTAAACGGCCCAAGCTCACAAGGGTAATATTGAGCGTATTTAAACAACCGTGGCGTCGTGGTTAAGTGATCACGTTACTAGACTATTAAACGGGCAAGTCGTCTTCAAAACTACCTCGTACCAATTTCTTTATTTATTTATCTTTTCACAACATTAAGAACTGTCCATCCGCTCACTGAAATGTTTGTTCACTTTCTGTAGTCTCCGCATCTGTCATACTACACATTGGCTACAGAATATTAATCATGTGGTACGAATGCTGTACCGTCACAAGTAAACGCGATGAATAGTGAGAGCAGGCGAGATACCACGTGGAAGTCGCACAGAAATTAAAAACAACAAGTAAACCAGTCTGAACTATGTTACAACAAAGGAATTCAAGAGTCAAAACTTCCAAAACGAAACGCAACTTCAAAAACGTTAAAAACATAGGTTAAGACAGAGCACAGACAAACTGTGTGATTGCGAAACTGTTGCGTTCATTCGTAGCAGCTTATGTGACAAACTATTATGTTTTCATCATTTCCTTGGGAGTGATCACATTCACATTTATACGAACACTTAAATCGGGCAAGGAGACGGATCTCATTTACTTACCAGGCATACAAATTAGGTGCGTCGGTAAGAGATTCCTATCATATGACACACGTACTGTCACTAATACCGTGTATGACACACCGGATGCGTTTTCCGGTGGAGGATTCGGTTGACCTGTCGCCATATGACCAAACGTTTGCGGTTCCCATTCGAAACCCACTTCCTTTCGGCTGCTAATAGGGTAGTTGTGCAGATCGAACTGTCATTATAGGTCCCTTTCTTACACCTCGCTGTTGGAAACGGACGTTACACCACGACACAGACACAAATTAGAATACAGCGAAGAGCGAATATACAGGCATGAGGGAAGTTTCAAATCAGGTCTCTCACCTGGCAATGAAACACCGCAATCACTTTAAAAAAAAAATCTCATTTTGTGCGTTATTCTTTGTTGCATTTGTTTGGGGCAAATGTCCTGTGACCCCCGTTCTCTTAGTTGATCCATCACTCAGTTTCTTACTACAGAGCGTAGCTACCCCTCTGACACGCTCATTACTGTGCCGGCAGAACCACAACGCCCTTGCTTTTCTAAGCTGCTCTATATTGAACTTCTTGTCCTTGGACCATTCACTGTGTTGTGTCTAGACAAGACAGCCTAGACACAATGAGAGGAAGCCGAAAGGCACGCGCTTAAACTCACGCAGGCTGGCGTGAGGTCTGAAACAGGATACGTAATGAATGCTATAAAGAAAAGTACGTAGCTTCTGGAATACTTAACTTTAATGCACATTTGTAGAACATCGCTCTTGATGATACATTAATAGAATCTCAATATCAATTGAATACGGCGCCTTGCTAGGTCGTAGCAAACGTAGCTGAAGACTATGCTAACTATCGTCTCGGCAAATGAGAGCGTAGTTGTCAGTGAACCGTTCCTTGCAAAGTCGGCTGTACAACTGGGACGAGTGCTAGTCAGTGTCTCTAGACCTGCCGTGTGGCGGCGGTCGGTCTGCCATCACTGACAGTGGCGACACGCGGGTCCGTCGTATACTAGCGGACCGCGGCCGATTTAAAAGCTACCACCTAGCAAGTGTGGTGTCTGGCGGTGCCACCACACACTGTTTCTATTTTGCTTCTTCCAGTTTTCATGCTTGATCTGTGCTCAGTTTTTGTCGGTCTGCCCACTAGGACCCCTTACCACTACATCTGAGGAGCAGGGGAGGAGGGGATGCAATGGGGAGTTTCCACTGTGAGTAGAGTTCAAGCGCCGGCCGTGGTGGCCGAGCGGTTCTAGGCACTACCGTCTGGAACGGCGCGACGACTACGGTCGCAGGTTCAAATCCTGCCTCGCGCATGGATGGGTGTGATGTCCTTAGGTTAGTTAGGTTTAAGCAGTTCTAAGTTCTAGGGGATTGATGACCTCAGCAGTTAAGTCCCATAGTGATCACAGCCATTTGAACCATTTTTTAGAGTTCAGGCGAGCGAGGGAAGCAGTTGCCGGCTTGAGATGCAGAGTGAGGAGATTGGATGGCGGACGTATCGCACACAGAATGAACTTTTGTTTGAGATGTCCACCGTGTGATTGAGGATTGAAAATGATTTTGAGACGATTTAATAGAGACGATACTTCTGGAAGAAGGTAACAAGCTGCAAGCATTAATCACGAAGTACTGCAGTCCCAAGATTTCATTGTATCTGACAATAACAACGTGTTGGTATGTAGAGGGAGTGTCAGTCATGTGTTCAGTATTATAATTAGTTCATAAAGGCATTTAACACTGTACCACGCAAGCGGCTTGTAGTGAAATTGCAGCTCATCGAATATCGTCTGAGTTATGTGACTGAATTAGTGATTTTCTGTCAGAGAGGTCACAGTTCGTTGTAATCGACGGAAAGCCATCGAGTAAAACAGAAATGATTTCTGGCGTTCCCCAACGTAGTGTTGTAGGCCCTCTGCTGTTCCTTATCTACAGGGTGGTCCATTGATCGTGACCGGGCCAAATATCTCACGAAATAAGCGTCAAACGAAAAAGCCACAAAGAACGAAACTTGTATAGCTTGAAGGGGGAAACCAGATGGCGATATGGTTGGCCCGCTAGATGACGCTGCCATAGGTCAAACGGATATCAACTGCGTTTTTTAAAATAGGAACTCCCATTTTTATTACATATTCGTGTAGAACGTAAAGAAATATGAATGTTTTAGTTGGACCACTTTCTTAGCTTTGTGATAGATGGCGCTGTAATAGTCACAAACATATGGCTCGCAATTTTAGACGAACTGTTGGTAACAGGTAGGTTTTTTAAATTAAAATACAGAACGTAGCTACGTTTGAACATTTTATTTCGGTTGTTTCAATGTGATACATGTACCTTTGTGAACTTACCATTTCTGAGAATGCATGCTGTTACAGCGTGATTACCTGTAAATACCACATTAATGCAATAAATGCTCAAAATGATGTCCGTCAACATCAATGCATTTGGCAGTACGTGTAACGACATTCCTCTCAACAGCGAGTAGCTCCCTTCCGCAATGTTCGCACATGCATTGACAATGCGCTGACGCATGTTGTCAGGCGCTGTCGGTGGATCACGATAGCAAATATCCTTCAACTTTCCCCACAGAAAGAAATCCGGGGACGTCAGATCCGGTGAACATGCGGGCCATGGTATGGTGCTTCGACGACCAATCCACCTGTCATGAAATTGCTATTCAATATCGCTTCAACCGCACATGAGCTATGTGCCGGACATTCATCATGTTGGAAGTACTTCGCCATTCTGTCATGCAGTGAAACGTCTTGTAGTAACATCGGTGTAACATTACGTAGGAAATCAGCATACATTGCACCATTTAGATTGCCATCGATAAAATGGGGGCCAATTATCCTTCCTTCCATAATGCCGCACCATACATTAACCCGCCAAGGTCGCTGATGTTCCACTTGTCGCAGGGATCGTGGATTTCCCGTTGCTCAATAGTGCATATTATGCCGGTTTACGTTACCGCTGTTAGTGAATGACGCTTCGTCGCTAAATAGAACGCGTGCAGAAAATCTGTCATCGTCCCGTGATTTCTCTTGTGCTCAGTGGCAGAACTGTGCACGACGTTCAAAGTCGTCGCCATGCAATTCCTGGTGCATAGAAACATGGTACGGTTGCAATCGATGTTGATGTAGCATTCTCAATACCGACGTTTTTGAGATTCCCGATTCTCGCGGAATTTGTCTGCAACTGATGTGCGGATTAGCCGCGACGGCAGCTAAAACACCTACTTGGGCATCATCATTTGTTGCAGGTCGTGGTTGACGTTTCACATGTGGCTCAACACTTTCTGTTTTCTTAAATAACGTAACTATCCGGGTTAGTGGTCCGGACACTTGGATGATGTCGTCCAGGATACCAAGCAGCATATAATGCACACGCCCGTTTGGCATTTTGATCACAATAGCCATACATTAACACGATATCGACCTTTTCTGCAAATTGGTAAACGGTCTATTTTAACACGGGTAATGTATCACGAAGCAAATACCGTCCGCACTGGCGGAATGTTACGTGATACCACGTACTTATACGTTTGTGACTATTACAGCGCCATCTATCACAAAGCTAAGAAAGTGGTCCAACTAAAACATTCATATTTATTTACGTAGTACACGAATATGTAATAAAAACTGGGGGTTCCTGTTTAAAAAAAAAACCAGTTGATATCCGTTTGACCTATGGCAGCGCCATCTAGCGGCCCAACCATAGCGCCATCTGGTTTCCTCCTCCAAGCCAGAAGAGTTTCGTTCTTTGTAGTTTTTTCGTTTGATGCTTATTTCGTGAGATATTTGGCCCGGTCACTATCAATGGACCACCCTGTATATAAACGATTTAGGAGACAATCTGAGCAGCCGTCTTAGATTGTTTGCAGATGATGCTTTCGTTTATCGTCTTGTAAAATCATCAGAAGAGCAAAACAAATTGCAAAATGATTTATAAAATATATCTAAATGGTGCGAAAATTGGTATTTGATCCTAAAGAATGATAAATGTGACGTTATCCACATTAGTGCTAAAAGGAAACCTTTAAACTTCGGTTACACGATAATTACCGAGCGAGGTGGCGCAGTGGTTAGCACACTGGACTCGCATTCGGGAGGACGACGGTTCCATCCCGTCTCCGGCCATCCTGATTTAGGTTTTCCGTGATTTCCCTAAATCGTTTCAGGCAAATGCCGGGATGGTTCCTTTGAAAGGGCACGGCCGATTTCCTTCCCAATCCTTCCCTAACCCGAGCTTGCGCTCCGTCTCTAATGACCTCGTTGTCGACGGGACGTTAAACACTAACCACCACCACCACACGATAATTCAGTCAGATCTAAAGGCCGTACTTTCAGATAAATACCTAGGAATTACAATTAAGAACAACTTAAATTGGGAAGAACACACAGAAGATGTTGGGGGGAAGGAAAACCAAAGACTGCGTTTTACTGGCAGAACACGCAGAAAATGTAACACATTTACTAAAGACTGCCTACACTACGCTCGTTCTTCCTTTTTTAGAGTCCTGCTGCGCGGTGTAAGATCCTTACCAGACAGGACTAACGAATTACATCGAGAACGTTGAGAGAAGAGCAGCACGTTGTGTATTATCACGAAACAGGGGAGAGAGTGTCACGGACATGATACAAGATTTATGATGGACACCATTAAAACAAATGCGTTTTTCGTTGTAGCGAAATCTTCTCACGAAATTTCGGTCACCAGCTTTCTCCTCCGAATGCATAAATTTTACTGACGCCGACCTACATAGGGAGAAACGACCATCACGATAAAATAAGGGAAATCAGAGCTCGCTCAGTAACATATAGTTGTATAGTTCGTTTTTTCCGCGCGATGTTCGACAGTAGAATAATAGAGAATTATTGTAAATATGGTCCGATGAATCCTCTACCAGTGACTCAAGTGTGATTTGCAGAGTATCCTTGTAGATGTAGATCGTTAGCTGAAAGTATATCATTTAAAAGGGCAAAGAGTAATTTTTTGTAATTTAGATACTGTGTGTAAAAGTAATTTTTATGGTGGTATGGCAATGCTAAGAAAATCTTATTGTTTATGTTAGTTCAAGTCGTTTTTATGTCATTTAAAGGATTCAGTATAACTGCAGAATACTTTCTTTTTGTCATTTATAAATATTTCACGAAGCTTATCCCAAGTATTAGATGAAAGACAGATTTGGTAAAGACTGCTCTGTCACGCCTTGCACTATTGCTTGACTCAACCATATTTTCAAAAAAAGGAACAAAAGTTTAATTTGAATAAAGCAGCCTGATAAATAAAATAAGTCAGGTAAGGCAGGTGATCATGCAGTTGAGCACTTCACATTCTTGCAGGGTGCATACACAGTAGAGCAGACTTATCCGTCGTAAGTAAAGAAACGTTTGTGGGTCCTAAACGAATCTTCAGGATGAAAATTAGGAACAATACGAAGGGCGTTTGAAAAGTCCATGCAAAAATAAAAACTATTTAGGTGTTTGGGGTATACCTTTTTCTTATTTTTCGACACAGTCTGCTTTTATACTTATGCATTTAGTCCAACGCTGTTCTAATTTGTTGATTCCTTCCGAATAAAAGGAATTGTCCAAGTCTGCAAAACAGCTATTAGTTGCTGCAATCACCTCCTTGTTTGAATAAAATCTAGTCGCACCAGACATTTCTTCAAATTGGGGAACAACTTATATTCCGAGGGAGCCAAGTCTGGAGAATAGGGGGATGTGAAACGAGTTTGAATCCTATTTCCATTAATTTTGCGATCACACCTGCTGAGGTGTGTGCTGGTGCATTGTCGTGAAGGAAAAGGACATTTTGCGGTCCAATCGCCGGCGTTTTTCTTGCAGCTCGGTATTCAAACGGTCCAGTGACGATGAATAATATGCAACTGTAATAGTTTTACCCTTTTCCATATAGTCGATGAGGATTATCCCTTGCGAATCCCAAAAGACAGTCGCCATAACCTTTCCGGCCGAAACAATGGTCTCCACCTTTTTTGTTGCAGATTCTCAATTGGAAACCCATTGTTTAGATTGTTGTTTGGTCTCAGGAGTATAGTAATGTATCCATATTTCATTCACAGTGACAAAACTACGCTTAAAGTCTTGCGGATTCTTCCTGAACAGCTGCAAACCATCCTTGCAACACTTCACACGATTCCGTTTTTGGTCAAGCGTGAGCAATCGCGGAACCCATCTTGCGGATAGCGTTCTCATGTCCAAGTGTTTATGCAAAATATTATGTACCCGTTCATTCGAGATGCCCACGGCACTAGCAATCTCATGCACCTTAACTCTTCTGTCATCCAACACCATGGCATAGATTTTATCAATGATTTCTAGAGCCGTAACCTCCACAGGGTGTCCAGAACGTTCAGCATCACTTGTCCCCATATGGCCACTCCGAAAATTTTGAAACCACTTATAAACTATTCTAATCGAAGGTGCAGAGTCACCGTAATGTTTATCAAGCTTCTCTGTAGTCTCCTGAGGCATTTTGCCTTTCATAAAGTAAGTTTTAAGCACCACACACAATTCTTTTTCGTTCATATTTTGACAATCAGTAATCTTCCTTGATTCACACGAATGCCAAACACAAAGAAATACACTCCTGGAAATGGAAAAAAGAACACATTGACACCGGTGTGTCAGACCCACCATACTTGCTCCGGACACTGCGAGAGGGCTGTACAAGCAATGATCACACGCACGGCACAGCGGACACACCAGGAACCGCGGTGTTGGCCGTCGAATGGCGCTAGCTGCGCAGCATTTGTGCACCGCCGCCGTCAGTGTCAGCCAGTTTGCCGTGGCATACGGAGCTCCATCGCAGGCTTTAACACTGGTAGCATGCCGCGACAGCGTGGACGTGAACCGTATGTGCAGTTGACGGACTTTGAGCGAGGGTGTATAGTGGGCATGCGGGAGGCCGGGTGGACGTACCGCCGAATTGCTCAACACGTGGGGCGTGAGGTCTCCACAGTACATCGATGTTGTCGCCAGTGGTCGGCGGAAGGTGCACGTGCCCGTCGACCTGGGACCGGACCGCAGCGACGCACGGATGCACGCCAAGACCGTAGGACCCTACGCAGTGCCGTAGGGGACCGCACCGCCACTTCCCAGCAAATTAGGGACACTGTTGCTCCTGGAGTATCGGCGAGGACCATTCGCAACCGTCTCCATGAAGCTGGGCTACGGTCCCGCACACCGTTAGGCCGTCTTCCGCTCACGCCCCAACATCGTGCAGCCCGCCTCCAGTGGTGTCGCGACAGGCGTGAATGGAGGGACGAATGGAGACGTGTCGTCTTCAGCGATAAGAGTCGCTTCTGCCTTGGTGCCAATGATGGTCGTATGCGTGTTTGGCGCCGTGCAGGTGAGCGCCACAATCAGGACTGCATACGACCGAGGCACACAGGGCCAACACCCGGCATCATGGTGTGGGGAGCGATCTCCTACACTGGCCGTACACCACTGGTGATCGTCGAGGGGACACTGAATAGTGCACGGTACATCCAAACCGTCATCGAACCCATCGTTCTACCATTCCTAGACCGGCAAGGGAACTTGCTGTTCCAACAGGACAATGCACGTCCGCATGTATCCCGTGCCACCCAACGTGCTCTAGAAGGTGTAAGTCAACTACCCTGGCCAGCAAGATCTCCGGATCTGTCCCCCCTTGAGCGTGTTTGGGACTGGATGAAGCGTCGTCTCACGCGGTCTGCACGTCCAGCACGAACGCTGGTCCAACTGAGGCGCCAGGTGGAAATGGCATGGCAAGCCGTTCCACAGGACTACATCCAGCATCTCTACGATCGTCTCCATGGGAGAATAGCAGCCTGCATTGCTGCGAAAGGTGGATATACACTGTACTAGTGCCGACATTGTGCATGCTCTGTTGCCTGTGTCTATGTGCCTGTGGTTCTGTCAGTGTGATCATGTGATGTATCTGACCCCAGGAATGTGTCAATAAAGTTTCCCCTTCCTGGGACAATGAATTCACGGTGTTCTTATTTCAATTTCCAGGAGTGTAGACCAATATGGCTGAAACTTGGTGTGCGTTCTTTCCAAAGATGCTACTAACTAAGCATGACTTCGATACGCGCCGGTGGTGCCGTCTATCGGACTTTGCACGGACTTTTCAAACGCCCTCGTATTCATTAGCAAAATTGTCACATAAATTCAGTAGATGCGTTTTATAACAGAGCACGGTTTTCGTTACGCAACAGTTAGTCAATATGTGTGATTGTTTCGACCGGCCGATGTGACCGAGCGGCTCTAGGCGCTTCAGTCTGGAACCACGCTGCTGCTACGGTCGCATCCTGCCTAGGGCATGGATGTGTGCGAAGTCCTTAGGTTAGTTAGGTTTAAGTAGTTCTAAGTCTAGGGGACTGATGACCACAGATGTTGAGCCCCATAGTGCTTAGAGCCATTTGAACCATTTTTTTGTGATTGTTTCGTGACAAATCCTTTCTCAGTATTACTGATGCCGTTCTTTATATTCAGTTTTATTTACGGATAGATGCAGTTTAGTTTAATTGTTATCACATAAAGATATGTTCGTGTTACAAAAAAAAGTAGCTAAAGCAACTCATGCGTATTCACATACGAAGATACGTAAACAGGCACAATACAGTGCTGCGAGTCCATACCACGTCGTATTGCGGCACTCCTGCATGCTCGCGGGGCCCTACACGATATTGGAGAGGTGTACCAGATTCTTTGGCTCTTCAGTGTATATCATAATCTGTAATCGGAATTTAAGACTTATACTCCAAGTAAAATGTAATAGCTGCATCACGTTCATTCAGTTACAATAGTATAAACGAGCATTTAGAAAGTTCCACCATTTAGAAACTTTCAGATTGGATAAAAGTTACTTGGTGTGCCACAGTAATGAGTAACTTACTTTCTGAAGTTCACACACACACATTACTCCACGTTTTTTTGTGTCTCAAAATTATATGAGCGTTTCCACTGCGGTACGAATCCGGACTCTGCCTTACATTTTCAGTGCTCTCGCCAAATATTGAGTAATAGAAGAGTGAAGAATGAGACTCGTGTTTCGTGGCGTGCATGCAAAGTTGTGAGAGTGAGACTATAGCACGTGAATGACAAGGTGCTTTTCAAACCCACCTGTGACTGACACTTCTAATCTGTCAACTCTGATGGCTCTGTGCACTATGGGACTTAACATCTGAGGTCATCAGTCCCCTAGAACTTAGAACTACTTAAACCTAAGTAACCTAAGGACATCACACACATCCATGCCCGAGGCAGGATTCGAACCTGCCACCCCGGCCGGCTAAGTTACCTCTCTGTTTCGCCTCTGTGACTACTGCGCTGGTGACATGCTGATCTCTAGACTGACACTTTGTCATACTGTGAATGAATAAGCGCTGTAATTTGGTGTGAAATTGTTTCTGTGCCGTTTTCCGGTAAGGTGCTGCTGTGGTCGTTGGCTAGAACGTGCCTACGGAAGTCTGCGGTTCACTAAGCGTGCAGAGAAAGCAAGTGTAGGCACCAACTACTGCACGCCTTGTAACCTGTTTCCGTCCCATCCGGCGACTCTGCGTTCGCTAACGAAGGCGAAACCGCTGCCGTGCTTTCTCCGGCGGCGGATAAACTCTCCTTTCACTCAGCAATTCGACGTCCATGAGCAGGCAGGACTATACGACGCGGGGAACGACTGACTACCTGTTGGCGTAACAGTCACCTCATAGGAGTCTCTGTACTAGACAAAGTTTTCACGATCATTTACATCTGCATTATTAGTCTACAGTTTACGCTCAGGTATTTCGAAGAGACTCTGAGGGTACATAGGACAACTTTCACAGTATTCTCTGTCGTTCTATTGCCGTTTACCACGCGGGAAAGATGAACACCTAAATCTTTCTGTGTGAACTCTGATTTCCCTCATTTTATCACGATAGTTATTACTGCCTAAATGGACGGAAGTCAAAAAATAGCTCTGAGCACTATGCGACTTAACTTCTGAGGTCATCAGTCGCCTAGAACTTAGAACTAATTAAACCTAACTTACCTAAGGACATCACACGCATCCATGCCCGAGGCAGGATTCGAACCTGCGACCGTAGCGGTCGCTCGGTTCCAGACTGTAGCGTCTAGAACCGCACGGCCACTCCGGCCGGCGGATGGAAATCAAAAACAATATTTCAGCATTCGGTGACTGCATTTTTGTGAAAGGATCTCACAGCATTGTAAAACGCCTTTCTTTTAACGATTGTCAATCCAGCTCACTTATCATATACGCGACACTCTCTCACTTATTTCTTGAAAATTGAAAACGAACTGCCGTTCTTTGAACCTTGTCGATGCTATGTGGCAGGTCTATCTGGTAATAATCCTACATCAGTCAGCAATACTGCAGAAGAGAACAGACAAGTGTCTTCTAGCAGATATGTTTTAACTTCGAAGTGTTCCACCAACATAGTCTTTGGTTCACCTCCCCCATTTAATTTTTTTATGTGATGGATCCAATTTAAATTGTTCGTACTTATAATCCCTAGTCGTTTAGATGAATCAGAAACCTTTAAATCGCCGCGCGGTCTAGGGCGCCTTGTCACGGTCCGTGCGGCTCCCCCCGTCGGAGGTTCGAGTCCTCTCTCGGGCATGGGTGTGTGTGTTGTCCACAGTGTAAGTCAGTTTAAGTTAGATTACGTAGTGCGTAAGCTTAGGGACCGATGACCTGAGCAGTTTGGTCCCATAAGACCTTACCACAATTTAAAAAAAACTTTAAATTTCTGTGTTTTATAATGTAATCGAAATTTTAAGTAATTTTTTTGACACTTATGCCGAAGACCGGACATTTTTAATTGTTCACCGTCAATTCCCACTTTCTGCATCACGGAGATATATTTTCTAAATCATTTTCAGCTCTTTTTGACCTTCTGATGACTAGGAGACGGTAGACAGCATCATCTGCAAACAATCTAAAAGAGCTATTCACATTGTCTCCAAAATCTGTTACGTATACTTGTGCCCAAAACTTAATGTCGCAAGTAACTTTCGCATGATATGGCTCTACCAAGATACATAAATCGATTAAAATTTGGACCGCACCTAGAAATAACTGCTTCAGTGTAATGCACAGCGCAATTGAAAGAAATGCGCAATGAAACGAACATAAATGACACTTATGTTCAAAGACAATAATTATACTCTAGTTACCGCGATTTTTGATGGTACGCTGCACATTACAAAAAGCGCGTCTCAGTTCTTAATTGGATGCGCTCTGACCACGGACAGCAAAGCGTTCTCTGCGACGTGTTCCCATGCTGGCCGCCACAAGGTTGGTAAGGAGTTCTTGTGGTAGAGCATACCATCCTTCCATTAAAGCGTTGACAGCTGCTGGATGGTCGATGGTACATCTGGACATTCTGCAGTATGTTTCCCCAACGCATTCCATACGTGCTCTATGGTATTCAAGTCGGAGGAACATACAGGCCATTCCATTCAGCAAATATCCGCACGTTCCAACAGCTCCTACACTTTCTCTGTTCGATGTGATCGCGCATTGACATGCATAAAAGTGAAGTCAGGGCCAAATGTTCCCCTGAAAAGATGCACATGGAGAAGGAGGAAGATGTGACAATGACGTTGACCGTTGAGTGTACCCTGTTCAAATATTTCATGGTCAGTACCTTATTTCCATACCACATGTACCACCAAAACGAACATTTTCGACAGTGACCGTGGGTATGTTACAAACCGTCATATAGCGAGGTTGAAAATAATGGTCAAGCAGCTCCTCAAAAATCACGCATTTCTGTAGTCACTGCTAAGCGACGCTGAAGGTGCTGTAAAGAGCGACGCCCTTGGACAGTGAATGACTGGAAACATACACTCCTGGAAATTGAAATAAGAACACCGTGAATTCATTGTCCCAGGAAGGGGAAACTTTATTGACACATTCCTGGGGTCAGATACATCACATGATCACACTGACAGAACCACAGGCACATTGACACAGGCAACAGAGCATGCACAATGTCGGCACTAGTACAGTGTATATCCACCTTTCGCAGCAATGCAGGTTGCTATTCTCCCATGGAGACGATCGTAGAGATGCTGGATGTAGTCCTGTGGAACGGCTTGCCATGCCATTTCCACCTGGCGCCTCAGTTGGACCAGCGTTCGTGCTGGACGTGCAGACCGCGTGAGACGACGCTTCATCCAGTCCCAAACATGCTCAATGGGGGACAGATCCGGAGATCTTGCTGGCCAGGGTAGTTGACTTACACCTTCTAGAGCACGTTGGGTGGCACGGGATACATGCGGACGTGCAAGGTCCTGTTGGAACAGCAAGTTCCCTTGCCGGTCTAGGAATGGTAGAACGATGGGTTCGATGACGGTTTGGATGTACCGTGCACTATTCAGTGTCCCCTCGACGATCACCAGTGGTGTACGGCCAGTGTAGGAGATCGCTCCCCACACCATGATGCCGGGTGTTGGCCCTGTGTGCCTCGGTCGTATGCAGTCCTGATTGTGGCGCTCACCTGCACGGCGCCAAGCACGCATACGACCATCATTGGCACCAAGGCAGAAGCGACTCTTATCGCTGAAGACGACACGTCTCCATTCGTCCCTCCATTCACGCCTGTCGCGACACCACTGGAGGCGGGCTGCACGATGTTGGGGCGTGAGCGGAAGACGGCCTAACGGTGTGCGGGACCGTAGCCCAGCTTCATGGAGACGGTTGCGAATGGTCCTCGCCGATACCCCAGGAGCAACAGTGTCCCTAATTTGCTGGGAAGTGGCGGTGCAGTCCCCTACGGCAGTGCGTAGGATCCTACGGTCTTGGCGTGCATCCGTGCGTCGCTGCGGTCCGGTCCCAGGTCGACGGGCACGTGCACCTTCCGCCGACCACTGGCGACAACATCGATGTACTGTGGAGACCTCACGCCCCACGTGTTGAGCAATTCGGCGGTACGTCCACCCGGCCTCCTGCATGCCCACTATACGCCCTCGCTCAAAGTCCGTCAACTGCACGTACGGTTCACGTCCACGCTGTCGCGGCATGCTACCAGTGTTAAAGACTGCGATGGAGCTCCGTATGCCACGGCAAACTGGCTGACACTGACGGCGGCGGTGCACAAATGCTGCGCAGCTAGCGCCATTCGACGGCCAACACCGCGGTTCCTGGTGTGCCCGCTGTGCCGTGCGTGTGATCATTGCTTGTACAGCCCTCTCGCAGTGTCCGGACCAAGTATGGTGGGTCTGACACACCGGTGTCAATGTGTTCTTTTTTCCATTTCCAGGAGTGTATGATTTAGAGTGATTAATCGCGCTGTACCCTTTGGCAGTTAGATGGAAGGCTTTGAGTTTGGCGAATGCCTTGAGGTCGTTATCTGCCGTATTGTGTAGTGCCAGAAGTGAAACACGGAGGAGGTGTTGTGACGATATGGGGATGTTTTTCATGGTTAGAGTGTGGATATTTTATTGCGCTTAAGAAAACTGTAAATGTGGATGGATCTGAACACATTTTACAGCACTTTGTACTATGCATAGCAGAGGAACAGCTCGCAGATGATGTTGTTTGTATCACCATGACAATGCCCCGTGTCATAAAGCAGCAATTGTGAGGCAATGATTTATGGACAGTAGCATTCCTGAAATGGACCAGTCTGCACAGTGTTCCAACCTGAACCCAATGGAACATATTTGGGATGTGCTGGTATATCGACTTCGCTCCAGACCGGGCCGGCCGCTGTGGCCGAGCGGTTCTAGGCGCTTCAGTCCGGAACCACGCCGCTGCTACGGTCGCAGGTTCGAATCCTGCCTCGGGTATGGATGTGCGTGTTGTCCTTAGGTTAGTTAGGTTTACGTAGTTCTAAGTTCTAGGGGACTGATGACCTCAGATGTTAAGTCCCATCGTGCTTAGAGCCATTTTGAGCTCCAGACCCCGACGTCCAACATCACTAAATTCTATCGTTTTGACTCTTAAGAAAGAATGCGGTGCCATTCCTCCACAGATATTGAGAAATCTCATTGAATGTGTCCCCAGCAGAGTTCCACTAATAATGTCCATATACATGTGATCAGATGGTGTGTGTTTTCACATACCGAAACTCGGTTCTCATGTAACGCAACATAACGCTCTCAGCTACAACTCTCAGTTCACTGCAGCCATATGATGCTGTAACTGATTTACTGTACGACCACAGTGTTCAGAATATACACAGTGGACAAGCTTAAATGGGATTCGTGAGATGGGGTCGCAAATCTCGTTTGATATTTCTAATGTAAAACTCAAGTCCGTGAATACTGAATCCACCTGGGGACATCGTCAGCAATGATCGTAACGCTCAAGAGCGATCTTTTATCATGTACACGATACTATATTCAAACAATTTGATTAGTGTCTTAGCAATACATCGTGTGTCATGATGAAAACCATTTTGTCATTTCTTTGTAGCTGTAGGTGCTATCCTTGATAAAACGAGGCAGAGAAACAAAGACAAACCTTAATACGAGGGCTGTTCAATAAAGAATGATCATAATTTCTTTGACAACATACCTTTACTCATCCTCATAATTTTTTACGGTCCTGCACAGTTTCCCATGAATGCGATGCACTTGTCCCAGCGTTTCTGCCAGTCTTCAAATACATGCTGGAAACCATTTTTTGAGAGGCCCTTCAAAATCGCCTCCGCAGCTTTCACCACTGCTTCTGATGATTAATAATGCTTCCCACAAAGGCGTTTCTTGATGTTAGGAAATAGAAAAAAGTCACTTGTCGCTAAATCCGGACTATAGGGAGGGTGAGGGATGCACTTCACGTTGATCTTTGCAAGGTATTCAGCAACAACATTGGCAATATGCGGCCGTGCATTGTCGTGGTGCAGCATCCAGCCTGCTTCACGGAAATGTGGTCTTTTGCGCCTGATATGGACTTGCAGTGTTTTCAAGACATCCCTGCAGTATTGTCCAGATACTGATGTGTGTGCAGGTACAACATGCTGATAAACCTTCCCATGAATATCAAAGAATGAGATGACCATAACTTTTCCAGCAGAAGCAACCACTTTTGCTTTTTTGGGTGTTGGTGATGAAGGATGTTTCCACACTGAGCTTTGCTGTTTCCTCTCAGGATCAAAATGATGTAGCCAAGTTCCATCAGCAGTGATTGTATTTGAAAGAAACTTCGGATCTTCCTCTAACGTCAGCTTTAACTGCATGCAGACCTGCACGCGAATGACCTTTTGTTTGAGAATCAAGAGTCTTGGAACCCATCACGCACACACACGTGTCATGCGTAATTTTTCTGACACCAACGTGTGAGTGGCACCCAATAAAATATTCAGTGTTTCAGAAAGCGATCTTAAGGTAATTTGTCGACCCCTCTCACAATGACAGCAGCAGTGTTGATGTTTTCATCCGTAAGAGCAGTAACTGGAGCTGTGCTGTAGGGAAGAACAGACTCTCCATAGGCCTCCTGCAACATTGTATAGGCCTCAGCTGAAGATCTGTTGCGATGAAAGCAGAATTTCAAAGCCGCATATTGTTCCCCGCGTATTACCTCCATAGCAACGGTAGGCGGTACTGAATATGTCTGACCTTGCCTGCCTCTCACAGCGGGAACCAGGAGTCCCAAAAATAAAACTACTACATCGTGTTTATTGCACATTAAGCTAAGAGAATATCATAGGATTAAATTTTATGGCGAGAAATTATGACCATAAAAAAATTATGATCATTCGTAATTGAACAGCTCTCGTAATAAACCCCAGCTTCTGGCTTTTTTGTTTTTCATTTGCGAACGTACATTTCGAAATCACAGCATCATCAGGGCTTTATCTATTACGTAATGACCTTTATGGCGATGCCATCACTCCAGAAACGCGTATCTGCTAATATTGTTGACAGCCTTCGAGCATGACACCATAGTGAAATTGTTCCCGTGAAGCCGGAATTCACTGTAAATATCATCAGCATTTTCACTGTCGATTGAGGGAGAGAAGAAAGGGTATAGCTGCACGTCCGTTGTAACATTTATGGCTCATGGAGCTATAATATTCCATCTCAAGCTTCACAATACATAGTCCCTTGGAATGTTGTTGTTGTGGTCTTCAGTCCAGAGACTGGTTTGATGCAGCTCTCCATGCTACTCTATCCTGTGCAAGCTTCTTCATCTCCCAGTACCTACTGCAACCTACATCCTTCTGAATCTGTTTAGTGTATTCATCTCTTGGTCTCCCTCTACGATTTTTACCCTCCACGCTGCCCTCCAATACTAAATTGGTGATCCCTTGGTGCCTCAGAACATGTCTTACCAACCGATCCCTTCTCCTAGCCAAGTTGTGCCACAAATTTCTCTTCTCTCCAGTTCTATTCAATACCTCCTCATTAGTTATGTGATCTAGCCATCTAATCTTCAGCATTCTTCTGTAGCACCACATTTCGAAAGTTTCTATTCTCTTCTTGTCTAAACTATTTATCGTCCACGTTTCACTTCCATACATGGCTACACTCCATACAAATACTTTCAGAAATGACTTCCTGACACTTAAATCTATACTCGATGTTAACAAATTTCTCTTCTTCAGAAACGCTTTCCTTGCCATTGCCAGTCTACATTTTATATCCTCTCTACTTCGACCATCATCAGTCATTTTGCTCCCCAAATAGCAAAACTCGTTTACTACTTTAAGCGTCTCATTTCCTAAACTAATTCCCGCAGCATCACCCAATTTAATTTGACTACATTCCATAATCCTCGTTTTGCTTTTGTTGATGTTCATCTTATACCCTCCTTTCAAAACACTGTCCTTTCCGTTCAGCTGCTCTTCCAGGTCCTTTGCTGTCTGTGACAGAATTACAATGTCATCGGCGAACTTCAAAGTTTTATTTCTTCTCCGTGGATTTTAATTCCAACTCCAAATTTTTCTTTTGTTTTCTTTACTGCTTGCTCAACATACAGATTGAATAACATCGGGGATAGGCTACAACCCCGTCTCATTCCCTTCCCAACCATTGCTTCCCTTACAAGCCCCTTATAGCTGCCATCTGGTTTCTGTACAAATTGTAAATAGCCTTTCGCTCTCTGTATTTTACCCCTGCCACCTTCAGAATTTGAAAGAGAGTATTCCGGTCAACATTGTCAAAAGCTTTCTCTAAGTCTACAAATGCTAGAGACATAGGTTTGCCTTTGCTTGATCTATTTTCTAAGATAAGTCGTAGGGTCAGTATTGCCTCATGTGTTCCAACATTTCTACGGAATCGAAACTGATCTCCCCCGAGGTCGGCTTCTACCAGTTTTTCCATTCGTCTGTAAAGAATTCGTGTTAGTATTTTGCAGCCGTGGCTTATTAAACTGATAGTTCGATAATTTTCACATCTGTCAACACCTGTTTTCTTTGGGATTGGAATTATTATATTCTTCTTGAAGTCTGAGGGTATTTCTCCTGTCTCATACATCTTGCTCACCAGATGGTAGAGTTTTGTTAGGCCTGGCTCTCTCAAGGCTGTCAGTAGTTCTAATGGAATGTTGTCTACTTCCGGGGCCTTGTTTCGACTTAGGTCTTTCAGTGCTCTGTCCAACTCTTCATGCAGTATCATATCTCCTAATTCATCTTCATCTACATGTCTTCCATTTCTATAATATTGTCCTCAATAACATGGACCATGTATAGACCCTCTATATACTCCTTCCACCTTTCCGCCTTCTCCTCTTTGCTTAGAACTGGGTTTCCATCTGAGCTCCTGATATTCACTCAAGTGGTTCTCTTTTCTCCAAAGGTCTCTTTAATTTTCCTGTTGGCAGTATCTATCTTAGCCCTAGTGCCTCTACATCCTTACATTTGTCCTCTAGCCATCCTTGGTTAGCCATTTTGCACTTCCTGTTGTCCTCATTTTTGAGACGTTTGTATTTCTTCTTGCATGGTTCATTTACTGCATTTTTATATTTTCTCCTTTCATTAATTAAATTCAATATCTCTTCTGTTACCCAAGGATTTCTATTAGCCCTCGTCTTTTTACCTACTTGATCCTCTGCTTCGTACACTATTTCGTCTCTCAAAGCTACCCATTCTTCTTCTACTGTATTTCTTTCCCCCATTCTTGTCAACCGTTCCCTTATGCTCTCCCTGAAGCTGTCTACAACCTCTGGTTCTTTCAGTTTATCCAGTTCCCATCTCCTTAAATTCCCACCTTTTTGCAGTTTCTTCAGTTTTAATCTACAGTTCATAACCAATAGATTGTGGTCAGAGTCCACATCTGCCCCTGGAAATGTCTTACAATTTAAAACCTGGTTCCTAAATCTCTGTCTTACCATTATATAATCTATCTGATACCTTATAGTTTCTCCAGGCTTCTTCCATGTATACAACCTTCTTTCATGATTCTTGGACCATGTGTTAGCTATGATTAAGTTATGCTCTGTGCAAAATTCTACCAGGCGGCTCCCTCTTTCATTCCTTATCCCCATTCCATATTCACCTATTACGTTTCCTTCTCTTCCTTTTCCTATTATCGAATTCCAGTCACCCAAGACTATTAAATTTTCGTCTCCCTTCACTATCTGAATAATTTCTTTTGTCTCATCATACAATTCATCAACCTCTTCGTCATCTTCAGCGCTAGTGGTCATATAAACTTGTACTACTGTGGTAGGCGTGGGCTTCGTATCTATCTTGGCCACAATAATTCCTTTGAAATATTATTTCGATTTGATTGAGATTCACAGTAGTTTATCTCTAGTTAATGTACTGGCATACATTTATTTCATATTTCACTTTATGGTCATTTTTAATAAGATTAGAAATTGGATATGCAGGGCTGAGTCATCAGGCCCCTCCAACAACGCACACAGAACGCAGTATTTCGGGCTGATCAGTTCAGTTGTTAAGAAGGGGCTAGACGATACGGTGTTAAGCGAGGCGCAGCACGATTAAGACCCTAGTATCGGTTCTATCGTAAGAGTCGTCAGGCGTACTTTCTGTGACGTCTTGAAATTGCAAATTTCTCGTGAAGCACCAGATAAAATGCGCCTGACGATTCTTAAGAGAGACGCCCTGTTTAATCTCTATGTACACTGATGAGCCAAAACACTATGACTTCCTACTTAAAAGTGTGTTGGTCCGTTTCTGGAAAGGATTTCAGCATTGGTTCTGTGTGCCATGGTTTGACAAGTACTTGACAGGTTTCCAGAGGTTTCTGGCACCAGATACCTACGCACAAGTCACGCACTTCGCGTAAATTACGGGTGGCTGGTTTGTGGGCGCGAAGCTGGCGCCCAACAGCGTCCCGGTTGAGTTTCATCGGATTCAGATAAGCCGATTTCTATGGCCAAGACATCAAAGCGAGTTCACTGTCATGTTACTCAAACACTGCAGCACGATTCTGGCCTTGTAACACGGACAGTTATCCTGTTGGAAGTTGTCATCGCTGTTGAGGAAGACATAAAGTATAAGGGGTTACAGGTTCCTAATAATGTTCAAGTAGTCCACAGCTGTCGTGGCGCCTTCGATTACTACCGCAGGTACCGTGGAAGCCCAAGTGTATGTCTCCCATAACGTGTCTGGCCTGTGTCCGTGGCGCACTGCGTGTTTCGAGTAGCCGTTGACCAGGATGACGGCTGATCTGGACACGACCATAGACCTGGTTTGACAATAAACGGGATTCATCCGTCCAGGCGACACGATTCCATTGATCCGCGGCCCAATCTCGACGATCCCGGGCCCACTGTAGACATAATTAACGATGTTGTTGGGTCAACATGGGAACATGTGTGGAACACCGTGTTCAATACTGTGAACTGAACAGCGTGCTCCAAAATACTTGTGCCTGTACAAGCGCTGTACTCTGTCATCAGAGGTTCCACAGATCGCCGCCTATACTGCTTTAGAGAGCGGGTAAGCGTCCGATCCCAATGTTGTATGATGAGGCATGGACTCTCAACTTCTTGTCGCCTAGTCGTAGTTCCAGCATTCTTCAACCACTTACCATAGATACTCACGACAGCCGCCCATCTTTGCCGTTTCTGAGATGCTCATTCCCAGGCACTAGGCCACAACGATATAACTTTTGTCAAAGTCACTTCAGTCGGCCAGCCGCAGTGGCCGAGCGGTTCTAGGCGCTTCAGTCTGGAAACGCGTGACCACTACGGTCGCAGGTTCGAATCCTGCCTCGGGCATGGATGTGTGTGATGTCATTAGGTTACTTAGGTTTAAGTAGTTCTAAGTTCTAGGGGACTGATGACTTCAGATGTTAAGTCCCATATTGTTCAGAGCCATTTGAACCTCACTTCAGTCGGAGGATTTCCGCATTTGGGCCACTTACTGTCGCTAGAATGACTCCCCATTTGCCACTGCTCCGCTCATATACTTCTCTTACCGCATCACGTCCCCTCAACGCCCCCAGGCAGCATACAACACCGTGGTGGGCAGCGGCCATAATGCTCATCAGTGTATACACTACTGGCGATTAAAATTGCTACACCACGAAGATGACGAGCTACAAACGACAGGAAGAAGATGCTGTGATATGCAAATGATTAGCTTTTCAGAGCATTCACACAAGGTTGGCGCCGGTGGCGACACGAACAACGTGCTCACATGAGGAAAGTTTCAAACCGATTTCTCATACACAAACAGCAGTTGACTGGCGTTGCCTGGTGAAACGTTGTTGCGATGCCTCGTGTAAGGAGGAGAAATTCGTACCATCACGTTACCGTCTTTGATAAAGGTTGGATTGTAGCCTATCGCGATTGCGGTTTATCGTATCGCAAGACTACTGCTCGCGTTGGTCGAGATCCAATGACCGTTAGCACAATATGGAATCGGTGGGTACAGGAGGGTAATACGGAACGCCGTGCTGGATCCCAACGGCCTCGTATCACTAGCAGTCGAGATGACAGGCATCTTATCCGCATGGTTGTAACGGATCGTGCAGCCACGTCCCGATCCCTGAGTCAACAGATGGGGACGTTTGCAAGACGACAACCGTCGGCACGAACAGTTCGACGACGTTTGCAGCAGCATGGACTATCAGCTCGGAGACCATGGCTGCGGTTACCCTTGACGCTGCATCACAGACAGGAGTGCCTGCGATGGTGTACTCAACGACGAATCTGGGTGCACGAATGGCAAAACATCATTTTTTCGGATGAATCCAGGTTCTGTTTACAGCATCATGATGGTCGCATCCGTGTTTGGCGACATCGTGGTGAACGCACATTGGAAGCGTGTATTCGTCATCGCCATACTGGCGTATCACCCGGCGTGATGGTATGGGGTGCCATTGGTTACACGTCTCGGTCACCTCTTGTTCGTATTGACGGCACTTTCAACAGTGGACGTTACATTTCAGATGTCTGACGACCCGTTGCTCTACCCTTCATTCGATCCCTGCGAAACCCTACATTTCAGCAGGATAATGCACGACCGAAAGTTGCAGGTCCTGTACGGGCCTTTCTGGATACAGAAAATGTTCGACTACTGCCCTGGCCAGCACATTCTCCAGATCTCTCACTAATTGAAAACGGCTGGGCAATGGTGCCGGGCAACTGGCTCGTCACAATACGCCAGTCACTACTCTTGATGAACTGTTGTGTCGTGTTGAAGCTGCATGGGCAGCTGTACCTGTAAACGCCATCCAATATCTGTTTGACTCAATGCCCAGGCGTATCAAGGCCGTTATTACGGCCAGGGGTGGTTGTTCTGGGTACTGATTTCTCAGGATCTATGCACCCAAATTGCGTGAAAATGTAATCACATGTCAGTTCTAGTATAATATATTTGTCCAATGAATACCCGTTTATCAGCTGCATTTCTTCTTGGTGTAGCAATTTTAATGGCCAGTAGTGTAAAAGGCAGTGTCCCGACTGATAGGCTCACTCACTGACTCATCATCGTCCAGCCCAGACTACTAAGGATGGAAATTTGAAATATGCAGAGTGTGTAGGGGTCATTTAAGAAGGGAATTTTCCGATTGGCCATCACGAAGGGGCAGAATATGGGATGATAGGTTTTTCGAAAATCTGTCACTGTAAAGGCAATTTTGGAGCTGTAACTACGAAAACTGGTACTTGGTTTCTCAGTCAGAAGTAAAAAGATACGTCTCTCAGCATTTTTTGAAATCCAACTACTAAATGGAAAGCTAAAAGGCGTTAGCTTTATGAAAATAAATCGTTATTAAAGAAGCCATTTTGAAGTTACACCTATGAAAACTGATATTTGACTTGTCAGCTAGAAATAAAAAAAATGTGTTCGAGTACTTTCGGAAATTCAACCCCGTAAGGAAGTGGAAATGAGGATGAAAAGTTTTAAGTAAATCTTTCGTTGTATTAAAAAAAAATTTTAAAGCTAAACCTATGAAAATTGGTATTTTACTTCTCTGTTAGATATAAGGAAATATGTCTTAGGGGATGAAAGTTTCTAAGGAAATATCACCACAATAATATAAAAGGCATGATTAATAAAAACCTTGGACTCCGGCTACCAGAATCGCTTTTTACTCAGAGTGGAAACGAGCGTTCTTCTATGGTCTTAATTATCATGAGAACAACATAAAATTCGATCAAAGAAAAAAATCTGTGCGGGACGCAGTCTACGCTACCGAAGCAGCGTGAGCTAAGCTAGTATCCAATAAACCTAAATATATTACCTGAAAATAAGAGAGTATGATTCATATATCTATTCAAACACAACTTCGAAAGTAAACAATTTAGCATCTGGAACAATAGAACTAAAGATTGATTTATAAATGTACAAATCGGCATAGCCCAATATGAGGGTGCTCCATCTTTCTGAAAGATGTAATCCGTGGAATCCGTATGGAGCTGTGGTGTCGCCTACAGTTCAAACATGTATAGGTAAAGTACTTAGCTCAATGAAAGAAATTGGACCGCACAATTTTTGTTGTGACGTAGCACAGAAAACACTAACTTTTGGTGAATGACGCTCATGTTCAGTCACACATGAAGGATTTTCAGTGTCTCGTATTCGAATATCATGTTGATTAACTTTGTCACTGCAAATCTGAATTACGTACGGCTTCATTTTCGGCTCCCTTTGGAGAAAACTCCAAAAGATCCAAATGAAATAATTGTACAAAATAAATGGTACTTTTGACGGGTTCTTCCTGTACTAACGATGTAACGACATTCAGAATTTGCAGAGCGTTTCCAGACAAATCATAGACTACAACGTAGTAATGTCACTTTTGGAGTCCATTTTTATCGACAGCAAAAATTCTGGTCGGTGTATCTGAATGCTCACTCCATAGATATTCCTGCTCATCGTCGCTTGGTTAGCTGCCTTGTGGCAGATTTAGACTTCATAGCCGTTCATGTTTTCCTGTCCTCTGCATTCTCTTTCATTCTTTGGTTCCCTTCTTCTGGTCTACTGACGTCATCCAGCATCTGGTATCTTCATCTGCCTGTCTCTCTCTTCCCCGAAAAAAAAAAATCCTTCAACTGTCTCTACTAGAAGGCAGTCTCGTCTCATACTGTGTCCTCTCCAATTAGAATTTCCTGTTCTTCACTTTCAGCAACATCGTCCGGTATTCTCCAACTCTTTCAGTACCTCGTATTCCGGACATTTACAGTCTAAGGTGGTCTTCTCCATTCTGCACCACATCCAAATTTCACAAGAATCCATTCTCTCCTCCTTCTTCCTCAATGTCCACTTCCTGATCCGTACAAGGCGAAGCTCCACAACAGGTATTTCACTATCACTTACTTAATTCTGTGCTTAAACCACGAGCTAAGAGTCTTTTCTGCTTTCTAAATGCCTCTTTCGCCAGTATAATTTTGACTCTAACGTCTTATTTACAATGCTTATCTTTCCTAAGACAGAGTCACAAAAATTTGAATGCACTCTCGTGTTCTGTGATTTAAGGCTCGAACTTATATTTCGCCCTTCTTTTCTTTAAGCCTGTAATGAGCCCTTTTTATTTTTTTATTTATTTTCATACCGTATACCACACACGCTTCATTCAGGTCATTTTAAGGAAGAATCTCCATGTTATCTGGGAATCTTAAGCATATTGTTTTCCTTCCGTCTACCCTAGAGCCTTGTTTCCCATCAAAACAAATTTTCACTTTTCTTCCAAATAAACATTAAATAGGATAGGCGAGAAATAGCAGCCCTATCTGACCCCTCTCTCGATCTCCCTATCTTCCAAGATCTAATTTTCCACTCGCACGGTCGCCTTCAGATTAAATTACAGATCTGCAATGTGTATTTTCTCTTTCCACGTTACCCCTTTTCTCTAGGCTCGGACCACTAAGCCATCCGGACACAGTGTCATCGCAACTGCATGGTCCAGCCTAGCACGCCTCCCGCCAGACCCAAACTTTCAACTTATCCACTCACTACTAATGTAGTGCCCCTTAACCATTGTCCTCATTACTCGCGGCATTTAGCCGATTCCCATAAGAGACAGAGCCTGGTGTGTATCCGCACTGAAGAGATCAATGGCCTTCTTCGCCTTAATTATGTATATGTGGCTGGTTAAAATGGCTCTGAGCACTATGGGACTTAACAGCTGAGGTCATCAGTCCCCTAGAACTTTGAACTGCTTAAACCTAACTAACCTAAGAACATCACAGACATTCATGCCCGAGGCAGGATTCGAACCTGCGACCGTAGCTGTCACGCGGTTCCGGGCTGAAGCGCCTAGAACCGCTCGGCCACTCTGGCCGTCTATGTATATGTGGTGTCTGTTCTTTCGGACATGTTGCTCCTCTCCAAACGCTTTGTCCAGCGTTCCTTATAGCCTTCTGATCAGAACTCTAAGAAAACTTCTGCTGCCCGCGATATTAGCCTAATGGTCCTGTGCGCTTCTCACTTTTTATAATTTATCCGCATTGGTTTTGGGACTGTTGTGCATGGAATTAAGCCCTCCGCCCAGTCCCAATTGTCGTAAATGTAACTGCAGAGAGATGTCAACTCTTTTCAGCTCGTTTTCTTAAAATCTTCAAAATTTTTCCTGGAATATCGTCGACATCATACGCTTTTTTGTTCTTCATTTTCTCCAAAGCCTTACTTACTTATGACTCTACAATAAACTCTCACCTTTCCTCTTCGTTTACTGCTTGTTCCTTTACAATCTTCGGATCAGAACGTCTTTGATCAGCTTCATTGGAAATTTAAATCTACTCTTCCCACCTCTTATGAACTTCATGTGGGTCGCTTAAGAGACTTCCGTCTTCTCTTTCTATCTTTACATTGAGTTTGTTTTTCCTTTCGTCAGACATTATCTCCTTGGCTACTCTTTACATCTCTCAGTACTAGCACTCTTTCCCCAGTATCTCAATTTCTGAGCAGATTTCCCTGTCAGTTTTTGTCTGACCTGATCTAAGTAGTTCTAAGTTCTAGGAGACTGATGACCTCAGAAGCTAAGTCCCATAGTGCTCAGAGCCATTTGAACCAATGAAGGAGCTTGCGAAACCAATCCACACAGTCACATACGATAAGTGCAGTGGGTGTTCCTGTACAGCATGTGGCGCAATAGAACCCGATATGCGACAGTTTCATGCATTAACGTCACAATGCAGAGTTAATTGTGCCTCGTCCGTCCAAAGAATATTCCCCGGTCACATGTCTCCCATTTTCATGCGTACCAAAAAACGCAGTCCAAAGTCATGGCGCTTCATTTGGAGCACATTCTGAATCTTGTAGGGATTCCAGTGTAAAATGCGCCGCAAAATCTTTTAAACTGTTGACCAGGTGAGAGCCAGTTCCCGTGACACCTCGAGCACATGTATGTGCTGCATGGACAGCTGTAGCTGCAGCAGTTTCAACAATAACTACCACGGGAACCACCTCTCTCTCCATGCTGCCACACCTATTTCACTGTTCCTTCCAATTTTTTGATCATATTGCTCAGCCCATTTATTGACTTAGGGCCTCTTCTCAGTTGTTTCTGTCGGTGATATTCCCAAAACGCTGCTCTGCTATTGCTGCCGGCCTGCTAAAACAACTTTACCAGCGGTGCACGAATCTCTTTTGAATCTACTGAAGCCATTCTAGTTGATCTAAGCAAGGCATTTGATTCGGTGAACCATACAATACTACTGGAGAAACTTTGGTGTTATGGGGTTAGAGACTTAGAACTCTCAATCACAACCTCCTGTATCAGTGAAGGGGAGCAAATTGTGGCTCACAATAACCAAAAGTCCCAATACTAAATGTAACTCGACGAGTTCCTTAATGTTCTGTGCTTGGCACTTTGCTATTTATACACCACTCGCCATTAAAATTGCTACACCACGAAGATGACGTACTACAGACGCGAAATTTAACCGACAGGAAGAAGATGCTGTGATATGCGAATGATCAGCTTTTCAGAGCATTCACACACGGTTGGCGCCGGTGGCGACACCTACAACGTGCTGACATGAGGAAAGTTTCCAACCGATTTCTCATACACAAACAGCAGTTGACCAGCGTTGCCTGGTGAAACGTTGTTGTGATGCTTCGTGTAAGGAGGAGAAATGCGTACCATCACGTTTCCGACTTTGATAAAGGTAGGATTGTAGCCTATCGCGATTGCAGTTTATCGTATCGCGACATTACCGCTCGCGTTGCTCGAGATCCAATGACTGTTAGCAGAATATGGAATCGGTGGGTTCAGGAGGGTAATACAGAACGCCGTGCTGGATCCCAAACGGCCTCGTATCACTAGCAGTCGAGATGACAGGCATCTTATCCGCATGGCTGTAGCGGATCGTGCAGCCACGTCTCGATCCCTGAGTCAACAGATGCCTCAGGCATGGATGTGTGTGATGTCCTTAGGTTAGTTAGGTTTAAGTAGTTCTAAGTTCTATGGGACTGATGACCTCAGATGTTAAGTCTCATAGTGCCCAGAGCCATTTGAACCATTTTTTCCAGTCCTGAACGCTATCTGCCTAAGGAACTCCACAATGTGCCCAACATTGGAGCTCCAAATAACCAGTAAACCCTCCCCCCGTGTGCCGGCTCGGGTCCTGCTGAAGGAGCGGCCACCTGGCCACTCACAGGGTGAATGGGCGAGGCCAGGCGTCCAGCCTCTGCATCGGTCATCCGCCTCGAGCGACGAGAACGCTTGCCACCCGCCACTCAGCCTGTTGTGAGGACGTATCCACTGCGTCGGGTGCACTAGGAGGTGCCTCGGAAGCAGAGCCCGTGGGCAAATCAAGCGACACCTGAGGTCTCCCATGCGACGCACTAGATTATCCGCCACCGCTACACCCCGAGGCAGCAGCCTGAGGGTGTCTGACCATAGCCAAAAGCACATTCAGCTGTTCGCGAACTGCGGCCAGCTCCTCCTGCTTCCGTCCACAGTATGCAGACATCGTAGCCATCCTAACAAGACTAACTGAATAAGTAAACGATAAAACGGGACAGAATACTACACTCCTGGAAATTGAAATAAGAACACCGTGAATTACCTGTCCCAAGAAGGGGAAACTTTATTGACACATTCCTGGGGGCAGATACATCACATGATCACACTGACAGAACCACAGGCACATAGATACAGGCAACAGAGCATGCACAATGTCGGCACTAGTACAGTGTATATCCACCTTTCGCAGCAATGCAGGCTGCTATTCTCCCATGGAGACGATCGTAGAGATGCTGGATGTAGTCCTGTGGAACGGCTTGCCATGCCATTTCCACCTGGCGCCTCAGTTGGACCAGCGTTCGTGCTGGACGTGCAGACCGCGTGAGACGACGCTTCATCCAGTCCCAAACATGCTCAATGGGGGACAGATCCGGAGATCTTGCTGGCCAGGGTAGTTGACTTACACCTTCTAGAGCACGTTGGGTGGCAAGGGATACATGCGGACGTGCATTGTCCTGTTGGAACAGCAAGTTCCCTTGCCGGTCTAGGAATGGTAGAACGATGGGTTCGATGACGGTTTGGATGTACCGTGCACTATTCAGTGTCCCCTCGACGATCACCAGTGGTGTACGGCCAGTGTAGGAGATTGCTCCCCACACCATGATGCCGGGTGTTGGCCCTGTGTGCCTCGGTCGTATGCAGTCCTCATTGTGGCGCTCACCTGCACGGCGCCAAACACGCATACGACCATCATTGGCACCAGGGCAGAAGCGACTCTCATCGCTGAAGACGACACGTCTCCATTCGTCCCTCCACTCACGCCTGTCGCGACACCACTGGAGGCGGGCTGCACGATGTTGGGGCGTGAGCGGAAGACGGCCTAACGGTGTGAGGGACCGTAGCCCAGCTTCATGGAGACGGTTGCGAATGGTCCTCGCCGATACCCCAGGAGCAACAGTGTCCCTAATTTGCTGGGAAGTGGCGGTGCGGTCCCCTACGGCACTGCGTAGGATCCTACGGTCTTGGCGTGCATCCGTGCGTCGCTGCGGTCCGGTCCCAGGTCGACGGGCACGTGCACCTTCCGCCGACCACTGGCGACAACATCGATGTACTGTGGAGACCTCACGCCCCACGTGTTGAGCAATTCGGCGGTACGTCCACCCGGCCTCCCACATGCCCACTATACGCCCTCGCTCAAAGTCCGTCATCTGCACATACGGTTCACGTCCACGCTGTCGCGGCATGCTACCAGTGTTAAAGACTGCGATGGAGCTCCGTATGCCACGGCAAACTGGCTGACACTGACGGCGGCGGTGCACAAATGCTGCGCAGCTAGCGCCATTCGACGGCCAACACCGCGGTTCCTGGTGTGTCCGCTGTGCCGTGCGTGTGATCATTGCTTGTACAGCCCTCTCGCAGTGTCCGGAGCAAGTATGGTGGGTCTGACACACCGGTGTCAATGTGTTCTTTTTTCCATTTCCAGGAGTGTAGATATGCAACTTGCTACCCTCCACATGTGTCGTCAATGGACTGTGATGCGTTAATGGACTGTTCAGTGAGCAACTATTGCGCTACCGGCTGAACGAATTTACACTTGCAAAAACGAGAGATTAAACCCCTTAAACAGAAAAACAAGCACGAAATTGAATAAATGTACTAAGAGGAAAACACAGAAAAATGTAAACGTTTAACTTTCCCTCTGGGTTGTACTCACACTCGTATATCAGCTGAGAGCTGAAGCCTGCATTTTCCTAGTTTCCTACGAATGGACTGAAGTCTGCCCCTCGCTTTATTTTTTCGTTTTATAAAAGAACGTCAGCATTTTGCACCTCTGAAGATTTAAAGCAAGATATCATCTTCGTACCATCTTGAAATGTTATCATGATCTGGCTGAATATTTGTGTACATTATTTCGGCCAGAACCTCATTATACATAGCGGCATCATCTGCGAAAGTTCCCACGATACTATAACATTCTCTGCAAAGTCATTGATATATAAAATGAAGTACAAGTCCCCAAACTCTTCCATGTGGCACAGAACACACGGTGTGTTCTTGCTAACAAAAAATCCTCAGTCCATTCACAAATGTAGAAATATTTTATCTACCTCACAGCCATGATTCATGGCTTTCTGGAAACCCCAAGTTGAGATTCAGATGATCTATGTTTTCGACATTCGTGCTGGTTGCCATAAAGAAAGACATTCTGTTCCAGATACCTCGTTGCGTTTGATCTCAGAACATGTTCTAAAACTTTACAACAAGATGGTTGCGAAGGATATTGGACGCTTATTTTGTGGATCACTTCTGCTACCTTTCTTTATTTTCATACATCCTGCGAACCAAGGGAATGCAAGAGGCCCAGGAAACCTCACAACTGAGTAGGGTAAGATGAAACAATAAAATTACTCTCTGTGTTTCGTTTGAAACATTTCTCAGCGAACAAGAGGTTTACTTGCGGAGAATACCTGATGATGGGTAGCATTCAAGATGTCATCTGCTAGCTGTGAGTTGTGGTTGTATAAAGATGGCAAACACAGTCAGCCTTTTGACATACATAACTAGATAAAGGTTTTCTCCGAATTTTTCCCGGATGTATTTTAATGTCATCTGCTCATCATCCAGGATGTCATCGTCTCGCTCTTTAAAATCTTGAAATCCAACAGATACATTTTTTTTCTTTAAAGTCAATACCGCCATGAGACTGTTGTTTATTTGCAGTGTTACATTTACACTTAAACGATCATGATTTCGGCTTCAAAGTGCCATTATCAAGTGTTTTAAGTGCTATACAGTGCCCAAGATGGCATACTGTCGTATATAAAATACACTATTAGACACATTGTCTAAGGGTCAAACACTGCAAATAAACAACAGTCTAATGGCGGTACTGACTTTAAAGAAATATATTATGACGGTGGCCCCACATTATGAAAAAGTTATTAGGCACATTTTTGCTCGATCCAGCATCCCTCCATCTGTCTACATGATCTACCAACTTCGATTTCTCTGTCATTATAGTCATACTCACGTCTTTCACTCCTCTCTGTCCCTCATCTAGTTGCTTGTTTCCTTATCTCTACCAATAATTTCCAACGTGGATTCCTCGATTACTTGAAGATCGAACTTATATTCGAATCCTGCCTCGGGCATGGATGTGTGTGATGTCCTTAGGTTAGTTAGGTTTAAGTAGTTCTAAGTTCTAGGGGACTGATGACCACAGAAGTTAAGTCCCATAGTGCTCAGAGCCATTTGAACCATTTTTTTAACTTACGTTGCCTGATAGAAAGCACTGAAGCACCCGGAAGACCTGATTGGATGCGAAAGTAATTTCGTGCATGTACACACCATCGGCGGGTATGTCAATAATTAGGGTTACAACTCTGTGTGACAGGTAAAACGGGCGTCAGAGTACATAATTGTTGTTCGCTTTTAGTATTGTTAGCAAGCCTTATAGGGTACATGACCAGCGTGAATAGCGCGAGATTATGAGAGATGAGGGATACGGAGACATCGCGTAATCGTGTGAGAAAGCGTTATCAACACTTGACAAAATCTGAAAGCGGCCTCATTGTGGGTCCCCATTTGGCTTTCTGGTCGAGTCGAGTAATGACCAGATTTTTTGTATCTTCGGATATGACAGTGTTCCAGTGTTGGATTGCGTGGGAACATGAGGGCACACATATTCGCTGTGAAGGTTTCGTCGCCCACGTCTAACCACTGGAGGATATGCGTATTGTGCACTAAGTACATCGTAAGTGATGAACCCCATGCAACATTATGTGTCATCACGTACTAATAGTCAGAGACTAAAAGCAGCCAAACTAGGGATTTGCCATCCCAAGCATAGACTGCCATTAATTATTGTTATACATCTCATGTGACTTTATCGTAGTGTCGTTGTTCAACGTAACACTACTCGCCCACACATGGAACGTGTCTTTACGAATTGTGTGCGTGATTTTAAGGCTCGCCAGTGACCAGCAAAAACCCCACATCTGTCCTCGACCGAGCATGTTTGGGACCAGTTCGATTGTCAAATGGGCCCTAGTGCCAATCTTCAAGGTATCAAGGACCAATTGCAACAGTTGTGTGGCTGCTTGCCTCAGTAAACGACACGACACCATTTTACCCCATCCCCGAGCGGATAAATGCGTGCTTCGAGGCCGAAGAGGGTTCAAAGTCACGCTAATAAGTGAGCTCTTACGGTCAAGTTCTGTTTCCGCAGAGCTACCAAATTGCGGGGATGTTCATTATTATGTTTCAGTCACCGTTCCAAATAGCTCCAGACATTTTCTGTGGGATTCAGATTGGATGATTTTCGGATCAATCGAGATGCGATTTCGTACCTAAGAGTATATCAAACCGGGAAGATGTACACGTCTGCTGTCAACTTGGAATACGGGAGTGTGCGCAGCATATTCATCACGAAGATGTAGGGCAGGGCCGGCGAGAAATTGCGAACACGTGAGGAGATGCCGCAGGTGTGTAACTTCCTGGTCACAGTTTGGACGCCTAGCAAACGTGTAAACAGGGAAACTAAACTGTCACCGGTCATTTAGTGTATGTATCTAAGCACAGATGTCGCTGCTTCGCTTTACCCACTAGCTGGGATACACTGTACCTCTAGTGTTCTTTTCACAGTGTGCAATGTAATCATGGAAAGGTATCGTGTAATTCCATCGCTCTATCAACACGTCACGGTTCTAAAAAAACAGAAGAATAAATGGGGCATAAATACGTCGGACTGGTTTTACGCCCGCGATAGGTATCTGAATACCCTTCATGGCAGGATATCAAACACGTCACTCAATAATTAGGGATAATTTTTAAACACTCAAGTATACCTTGAACAACCGGATTCATACCAGTTTTTCAGATAACAATGTTCGCGTATGTAACATCGAGCAGGATGGACACAGTTGTTGTTGTTGTGATCTTCAGTCGTGAAACTGGTTTGATGCAGCTCTCCATTCTACTCTATCCTGTGCAAGCTTCTTCATCTCCCAGTACCTACTGCAACCTACATCCTTCTGAATCTGCTTAGTGTATTCATCTATTGGTCTCCCTCTACGATTTTTACCCTCCACGTTGCCCTCCAATACTAAATTGGTGATCCCTTGATGCCTCAGAACATGTCCTACCAACCGATCCCTTCTTCTAGTCAAGTTGTGCCACAAACTTCTCTTCTCCCCAGTTCTATTCAATACCTCCTTATTAGTTATGTGATCTACCCGTCTAATCCTTAGCATTCTTCTGTAGCACCACATTTCGAAAGCTTCTATTCTCTTCTTGTCCAAACTATTTATCGTCCACGTTTCACTTCCATACATGGCTACACTCCATACAAATACTTTCAGAAACGACTTCTGACACTTAAATCAATACTCGATGGTAACAAATTTCTCTTCTTCAGAAACGCTTTCCTTGCCATTGCCAGTCTACATTTTATATCCTCTCTACTTTGACCATCATCAGTTATTTTGCTCCCCAAATAGCAAAACTCCTTTACTACTTTAAGTGTCTCATTTCCTAATCTAATTTCCTCAGCATCACCCGACTTATTCGACTACATTCCATTATCCTCGTTTTAGTTAGTAAATAATAATTTTAAATTAGAAAAAGAAAGAAATCCGAAACATGTTATCGTTTGTGATGAGAAATGATGAAGTTAATGTCGGACACAAAAGCACATTGATAAACACAAACAGTTGCGAAGATTTTTTCGCTAATACTCGATAGAAACCTTAATTTATTCATTTTAGTTATGGAGAAAGAGCTTTGTCACACGTAAGTAGATATGAACATGGAAATAACTCTCGCAGCTTCGTGATTCAGGCGTGGAAGTTCTTGCTACGGAAAGTTTTCGTAGAATTATTTTGTACTTTGTACTGCAAAGAACTTGTCCTTCAGCCGTGAATTGCACCGCAGATCGATTAGTTCCATCAGTAGAAGACACGGAGCATCTTCAACTGATGCTGAAAACGGCCGTGCAAAGAAACGAATGATAGTAGACACACTCGTAACATCTACAAATCATGCTCGAAATTGCTCCTTAATTTTTACAACTACTGACAGAACACGTGAGGCAATACTGACCTTACGACTTATCTTAGAAGAAAGATTAAGGAAAGGCAAACCTACGTCTCTAGCATTTGTAGACTTAGAGAAAGCTTTTGAAAATGTTGACTGGAATACTCTCTTTCAAATTCTAAAGGTGGCAGGGGTAAAATACAGGGAGCGAAAGGCTATTTACAATTTGTACAGAAACCAGATGGCAGTTATAAGAGTCGAGGGACATGAAAGGGAAGCAGTGGTTGGGAAGGGAGTAAGACAGTGTTGTAGCCTCTCCCCGATGTTATTCAATCTGTATATTGAGCAAGCAGTAAAGGAAACAAAAGAAAAATTCGGAGTAGGTATTAAAATCCATGGAGAAGAAATAAAAACTTTGAGGTTCGCCGATGACATTGTAATTCTGTCAGAGACAGCAAAGGACTTGGAAGAGCAGTTGAACGGAATGGATGGTGTCTTGAAGGGAGGATATAAGATGAACATCAACAAAAGCAAAACGAGGATAATGGAATGTAGTCGAATTAAGTCGGGTGATGTTGAGGGTATTAGATTAGGAAATGAGACACTTAAAGTAGTAAAGGAGTTTTGCTATTTGGGGAGCAAAATAACTGATGATGGTCGAAGTAGAGAGGATATAAAATGTAGACTGGCAATGGCAAAGAAAGCGTTTCTGAAGAAGAGAAATTTGTTAACATCGAGTATAGATTTAAGTGTCAGGAAGTCGTTTCTGAAAGTATTTGTATGGAGTGTAGCCATGTATGGAAGTGAAACATGGACGATAAATAGTTTGGACAAGAAGAGAATAGAAGCTTTCAAAATGTGGTGCTACAGAAAAATGCTGAAGATTAGATGGGTAGATCACATAACTAATGAGGAAGTATTGAATAGGATTGGGGAGAAGAGAAGTTTGTGGCACAACTTGACCAGAAGAAGGGATCGGTTGGTAGGACATGTTCTGAGGCATCAAGGGATCACCAATTTAGTATTGGAGGGCAGCGTGGAGGATAAAAATCGTAGGGGGAGACCAAGAGATGAATACACTAAGCAGATTCCGAAGGATGTAGGTTGCAGTATAGGTTGGCCTACTGGGAGATGAAAAAGCTTGCACAGGATAGAGTAGCATGGAGAGCTGCATCAAACCAGTCTCAGGACTGAAGACCACAACAACAACAACGACACATATTCTTGAAAATTAGCACTTCCACTGACCAAAACAACGGCAGGGAAATGTTCCGTGTTGTCAGACAATAGTTCGCTCTCCGAAACAGCAAGCTTCCTTTCAAAAGAATTTACTTTTTCCAAAATGTCAGAAACCAAATTATTTTCACCTTGCAAAATGACATTCAGGCTGTCATGTGAGACGTAATGTCCGCGAGAAATGTAAGGTCTGATATCCAGCAAGGGTCTTCTAATTTCGGTTCGCTCTTTCGCTTCTCATCTACGGCTGAAAGTAGACCAAAAAATCTTTTTAGCATTTTACCTCGACAGAGCCTCCACACTTCGGTATAGAGAGGTATGTCGCGTATTCATCTCCTAATTCCTCCAAGAACCGCCGAAACTGGCGATGCGTAAGCCCATGTGTTTTCACATAGTTTACAGTAAGCACCACACGTTTCATGACGTTTTCTAACGTTTCTGATTTTGCGCAAAGCGTTTCTCTATGTAGAATGCAGCGAACTCCAAACCATGTCTCTTTTGTGCGTCCTAGCTTTTTGCGCGTCAGTGTATGAGTTATCTCTGGCGGCGTCGCTTTACCGGTGATCCATTCGTGGTCACTGACATTAAGCTATTACAATCGGTACGGAGACCATTAATCGCTTGCTCGACAACTTGGAGTAAGTCTATACCTGTCGTAGTCCGTTTCAGAGGCACGTCCTCTGTTACTCACGGAGCGTTATCGACACCTGGTTTATGTATCACCATCTGAGCCGTACCTGTAAGATCTGTTGCTTCCTCCAACACAACAGAGAAAGCAACGAAGTTATTAGCCTTTTCTATTAACTGCCTGCGCAGATAATCGGCCATAACATTTATACGTCGTGTCACTGTTTGGAAAAGCCGATTTCTTGAAACGTCTTAACGTTCGTGGGACACAAAAGTTCTGCAGCATTAATTAAACACTCTTTTACAAACTCCCCTTCGGAAAACCGTTTCCAGGATCTTGCAATTCTTAATGCAATTCTGAAACATGCTTGCAATCGAATGTATTGTGTGATTGTAATTCTGGGAAATTGAAAAAAGTACAGGGTGTTTCAAAAATGACCGGTATATTTGAAACGGCAATACAAACTAAACGAGCAGCGATAGAAATACACCGTTTGTTGCAATATGCTTAGGACAACAGTACATTTTCAGGCAGACAAACTTTCGAAATTACAGTAGTTACAATTTTCAACAACAGATGGCGCTGCGGTCTGGGAAACTCTATAGTACGATATTTTCCACATATCCACCATGCGTAGCAATAATATGGCGTAGTCTCTGAATGAAATTACCCGAAACTTTTGACAACGTGTCTGGCGGAATGGCTTCACATGCAGATGAGATGTACTGCTTCAGCTGTTCAATTGTTTCTGGATTCTAGCGGTACACCTGGTCTTTCACGTGTCCCCACAGAAAGAAGTCACAGGGGTTCATGTCTGGCGAATAGGGAGGCCAATCCACGCCGCCTCCTGTATGTTTCGGATAGCCCAAAGCAATCACACGATCATCGAAATATTCATTCAGGAAATTAAAGACGTCGGCCGTGCGATATGGCCGGGCACCATCTTGCATAAACCACGAGGTGTTCGCAGAGTCGTCTAAGGCAGTTTGTACCGCCACAAATTCACGAAGAATGTCCAGATATCGTGATGCAGTAATCGTTTCGGATCTGAAAAATGGGCCAGTGATTCCTTTGGAAGAAATGGCGGCCCAGACCAGTACTTTTTGAGGATGCAGGGACTGCAACATGGGGCTTTTCGGTTCCCCATATGCGCCAGTTCTGTTTATTGACGAAGCCGTCCAGGTAAAAATAAGCTTCGTCAGTAAACCAAATGCTGCCCACATGCATATCGCCGTCATCAATCCTGTGCACTATATCGTTAGCGAATGTCTCTCGTGCAGCAATGGTAGCGGCGCTGAGGGGTTGCCGCGTTTGAATTTTGTATGGATAGAGGTGTAAACTCTGGCGCATGAGACGATATGTGGACGTTGGCGTCATTTGGACCGCAGCTGCAACACGGCGAACGGAAACCCGAGGCCGCTGTTGGATCACCTGCTGCATTAGCTGCGCGTTGTCCTCTGTGGTTGTCGTACGCGGTCGCCCTACCTTTCCAGCACGTTCATCCGTCACGTTCCCAGTCCGTTGAAATGTTTCAAACAGATCCTTTATTGTATCGCTTTTCGGTCCTTTGGTTACATTAAACCTCCGTTGAAAACTTCGTCTTGTTGCAACAACACTGTGTTCTAGGCGGTGGAATTCCAACACCAGAAAAATCCTCTGTTCTAAGGAATAAACCATGTTGTCCACAGCACACTTGAACGTTGTGAACAGCACACGCTTACAGCAGAAAGACGACGTACAGAATGGCGCACCCACAGACTGCGTTGTCTTCTATATCTTTCACATGACTTGCAGCGCCATCTGTTGTTGAAAATTGTAACTACTGTAATTTCGAAAGTTTGTCCGCCTGAAAATGTACTGTTGTCCCAAGCATATTGCAACAAACGGTGTATTTCTATCGCTGCTCGTTTAGTTTGTATTGCCGTTTCAAATATACCGGTCATTTTTGAAACACCCTGTACATTGTACAGTAAAATATACACGAATCTAACACTAGAAACGAAGAGTTCAAGAGGTATTAATTATTATGACTTACATTAAAAACTTGTCGATTTGTCTAATCCATTTTCTTAAGTGCATTTTTATTTGGCTTGTCGTTCACCGCTGTTCAGTACACTCCACTCTTCCCTATGAAATGAGTTGTAGTGTCTTTAAGTGGTGCACTTGCGCTGGCCGTCTATTAATCGGCGGCACAGCAGACACCGTGAGTTTTCACCTACTGCTGTAAAGAACTCCAGTTCGCAGTCGTGTTTACACACTGATCTCCCGTTCTCTGCTGTTTTTGCAATACTCGCCATTTATCAGTACGTCTCACGCGTGGTTACAATCGCCAGAGGGAAGCAAGGCTGGGTGTGCTTCGGTCCTCCTCGTACCGTGTAAACAAGAAAGCGGAACCGTCGCCGCTCATTTGGTATACGTGTCTGGTCACAGATGTCACTGTTCCCCTTTTCCCGCTGGCTGAGAAGTTGAATTGAATTGAATTGAATTTGAATTGAATTTTATTTGATCCTGTAAGATTACATTGTGTACAGTAAATGTATGTGTAATATAGGACATGTCAAAGTATTAACATTCTTTATCACTTATTTTTCTACACCTTTAGCTTACATTTTTACATCACTGATAATGAGTAACAATATATACAAATTTAATGCCATAAGTATTCTGCAACACTGTAAAACTCTTTTTCAATGAGATAGTCTTTAAGTTTCTTTGGAAAGTCATTGTGAAGTACACTATCTTGTAGGGTTTTGGGCAGACTTCTTAGTAGTCTGATACCAGAGTACTGGGGTCCTTTTTCTAGCATTGCCAGTCGGTGGGGTATGCTCCGTACTTCATTCTTCTTTCTTGAATTGTGGGTGTGTACACTAGCATTTGTAATCCAGTCCTCACTACCTTTTGTGATGTACATTATTGTTTTGTATATATACAACGATGAAAAAGTTAAGATACCTAAATTCTTGAAACAGTTTCTGCATGTTTCAGAGGTCTTTCTTCTTAAAATGGTCCTAATTGCTTTTTTCTTGTAATGTGAACACTCGTTTTGTCTCTTGTTTGTTTGAGTTTCCCCACACAGTCACTCCATACTGTAAGTATGGTTCGAAAAGTCCATGATACACTGTACACAGAAGGTTCTTGTCTGAATACTGTGATAGCTGCATCATTAAGAATATGACAGAGCTCAGTTTCTTACAGACATTATTAATATGTTTTTTCCATTTCAGGTCATTATGCACAAGAATACCTAAGAATCTAGAAGATTCTACTTCTTCCAGCCTTGTTCCATCAACCTTTAAATCCATGTCTACAGCCTTTTCCTTGTTTTTAAACACTGCATACATAGTCTTTTTTAGATTTATAACCAGTTCATTTTCCAACAGCCATTGAGCTGTGACATTTGCAGATATGTATGCTCTTCTCTCAAGCTGTTCCATATTTTGGTCACTATTTAGTATTGTCATGTCATCAGCATACAATATTTTCTTTTCTTCCTCCTCAACACCTATATCATTAACAAATACATTAAATAACAATGACCCCATTACCGAACCCTGCGGCACTCCATATTTGATGGATCTGGTTTCTGACTGGTACGAGTTTCCTAATGATACATACTGCTTGCGGTTGTGCGCACCTGTGTCGCACTTCCGCACTTTTGCACAATGTGCAGCATTTGGCCGGCCCTGACGTAGAGGTAAGAGCAACGTTTGCTCGCCAAGACAGTTCAAATAAACCTTTTGCTTCATGAAAAGGAAGGAATATGAGGGTTTAAGGTCCCGTCGACATTAAGGTCATTCGAGATGCAGCACAAGCTCGGATAGTTTCAAGTATGTGAAAGGAAATCGGCCGTTCCCTTTCGAAGGAACCATCCCGGCGTTTTCCGGAGCGATTTAGGGAAATTACGGAAAACCTATATAAATCTGGATTGCGGAACGGATTAGAACCGCCGTTCTCCCGAAAGCGGGTCCAATGTGCCGACTACTGCGACACCTCGTTCCATAGCTCAGGGAAAAAGCCCCAAAAACCATCACAGTACCACTACTGGCCTGAACTACGAGCTCCACACACTGCCAGTTAAACGCCTCATTGAGGCGTCGTCGCGTTTAACGCCTTGCATCATTTGAAATGTGGTAAACCCGGGACTCCGAGGTCTACAGTGCACGCTTCTCGTCAGATAGTGTTCAGTTTGTGTGTCGTTTGGAACACTGAACACGTGCAGTTACATGTGCTGCTGTGAACCGTGCGTAGCCAACCCCAAATTTCCATTGCATGCTGTTCCTTTCGCAAGGTGCCCTTAGGGACGAAGTTCGACAATTACAATCGGTAGGAACGGTAAACTCTGCAAGATAGCACAAGTATCGCGTACCGAAGTCAATAACGTTTCATCCCCCATAGGCAATCTGTCATAACACGAGGAAGCAGTCACACATAACAGCCTTGACACATTTCACCCTCCACAGGAGATAGACATCACCAAAGACAGCAGGCTAAAGGACCCATTGCGTGCCCAAGCCTAACTGAATGCGTAATAAATAAAGTGTTTTCCTTTTATCCTTGCATCCCATCCTAGAAGAATAAGTTCAAAATGGCTCTGAGCCATTGGTCATCAGTCCCCTAGAACTTAGAACCACTTAAACCTAACTAACCTAAGGACAGCACACAACACCCAGCCATCACGAGGCAGAGAAAATCCCTGACCCCGCCGGAAATCGAACCCGGGAACCCGGGCGTGGGAAGCGAGAACGCTACCGCACGACCACGAGATGCGGGCAGAAGAATAAGTCATCAAGGATGATCTCTTCAGTCCACACTACACACACACACACACACACACACACACACACACACACACACACACACACAAACTTTCGCAAGGTTCGTTTAGAAATTGTATGAGATGGACCTACATTACACTGACAGCAGCAATTCATGTCGGGTTGGAAATCGATTGTTGTTGACGAGGCGTGACACTCGTCTTCATTTTCTGCCGGTTAGGATATTTTTACAACCGCCGTTCTTGCTCGTTGATACATCGTTGCCTGTGGTACACCGTTTCTTGCAGAAACTTTGGACGCTCTGCGTCGATACACAAAGAAAACGGGTGACTTCTTTTACTGCTCTTCATGGGCACATGCAAATACGATAGCCCCTTTCTGCCATTCTCTCACGTCCTCACGCCAAACCAACTTACCATATTAATTCCATGCAGTCGGCTGGCATGTACACGAGGTGTGATGAAAGATTGATGAATGATTTTTTTTTCAGCAACTGCTGACGCTACACCATTTGACCTGAACTGTCCGCTTAGAACACTGGATAGCGCGTTCACAAAAGGTTGGAGATGGTCCTCTTTATACCTCATCAATAAACTCCTTCAAGACGACGACTATACACAAAAAAATTGACAACATACAAACTTACGCAGACAACTAACTGAATCACATCCAAGTAACGGAGTCAGTGCCCCTTTTGCACTTGAAGAGGTCGCCTTGGCAATCGGAAAATTAAAAAAATAGGAAATCCCCTGGCTGCGATGGCATTCACTCGGAAACGATCAAAAATGCTGCTCCACAAATTATACCTTACCTTATCGAGACCCGACTGACCAAAAGACCTACAGACCCATATGCCTTATCAACAACCTTGCGGAAAAACAAGAAAGACTGCTATGTGACAGACTACAATCGCACAGACAGCTAGTCGGACTAAAACCCCATCAGTACGGATTTCGTCAACACAGATCCATAGGTGACGCAGTAAACAGACTAATAGAAACAATACAGACAACTGACGACGAATATGCAGCGGCTATATTGATAGCCACTGCTGGAGCTTTTGATGACCTCTGGTGGTCGGCTTTCTTCGGAATACTAGGAGATACAGGGAATTCATCAGCTTTGTGTAATAATCTGGTAGACTACTGCAAGCACAGAATAGTTGAATGGAAGTCTGGCCACCGGAAGGTTATCAAAAAGATTACCAAAGGATGTCTACAAGGGTCCATTTGCGGGCCAGTATTCTGGGATATTGACATCGAACCTCTGTTGAATAAAATCAATGAGGATAACAGAGCATAAGGGGTGGTGGCAGAGGCTGACGACTTGCTGGTTGTAGTGTCAGCAAATTCAAGACTAGAATTAGAAACAAAGGCCACACAACAATTGGTGCACAAGTAATAAGCTGTCTATAGCAGTTAACAAAACAGAGTACCTGTTAGTAAAGGGGACTCTTAAAAGGAAGCCTATAATAAAAATTAACAGTGACAATAATGCGTAAATTAGCTAGACTTAATACGACCCAATAGACTTACACTACAGACTATGCGGATGTACCACATGGCACTCTTCGAGTTAACAGTCTGTCTTGCTGCGAGCACCTGGGCACACCCCTCAGACCGATCACATATAAAAATATTGTAATACGCGGACAAAGGAGAGTGCTCATCAGAATATCTGGAGCTTTTAGAACAACATCGATAGAGGTACTGTGTGTAGTCATGTGTGTGTGCCCCGTTGATATCACTATTCGTCACCGAGAAGCGACATACTGGTTAAAGAAAGATAGACCAGACAAAATACAAGACATAACTGGACGCAACATAACAGACCAAAGACAGCTTAACATATAGCGGACTGAGACATGTCAGGAGGAATGGGACATACATGTTTCAAAGTTTTACTGACCTTCAAAGTAGACACCAGCATTATGTATATTCCGTTGCCAGCGATGTGGAAGTCGTAGAGTACTCTTAGCAGTGCCAGTTGTGTTAACAGTTCGAGCGGTGCGGTCTATTGCAGCAGTTCTGAAGCGAATGTCGTGAAGTGTTTCCTTCAGTTTAGAAATTGAGTTGAACTCACGAAGGCTTAGGTCAGGGGAGTGCAGTAGGTGATATAGCACTTAACAGCCCCATCAGTCAAACAAATCAGCAACAGCTTGCACTGTAAGTGCTTGAGCATCGTCCTGCAAAATGATGATCAGGTCCTGCTCTTCATTTCTGGAACATAACCTACGACCAGCTTAGAGACATAAGTGATGACACTTTCTGCAGGACCTGGCCATCATTTTGCAGGACAGTGCTCAAGGACGAAAGTGCAAGCTGTTACTGATTTGTTTGACTGATGGGGCTGCTAAATGCTATGCAACCTACTGCACTGCCTTGACTATAGCCCACGTGAGTTCAACTCGATTTCTAAATTGAAGGAAACACTTCACGGCATTTGCTTCAGAGCTGCTACAAATTCGTCGGGCAACAGACCGCGCCGCTCGAACTGTCAACACAACTGGCACTGCTGAGAGTATCCTACGGCTCCCACATCGCTGGCAACGGGTTATACACAATGCTGGTGACTACTTTGAAGGTCAGTAAAACTTTGAAACATATATCTATTTGCACGAGCTGTAAAAAAATAGTTGCCACTATTAAAGTTCCAACCCTCGTATACTGACCCCACAAGAGGAATGACCCATTTCCTGACGGGACATGGCCCACATGCTCCCTGTCTCCATCGCGTAGATGTAAAAGAAACTGGCACTTGTGCATGTAGTGGATATGGCACCGCTGAACTTGTAGTTTTATCCATTGCAACACATTAACACACCTAAGACCGAATGTACAAGATCTTGGAAACACAGAAAGAGATCAGAACAAATGGCACACCCTGAACAGACTAGCAGATGACGTATCTGAAACTCTTCATGAAGCTTACAGACAAAACAGACCATACTTAAGAACACTACAAAAAGCAACACAAACACGACAGCAAAACACGTGGCACGAAACTGACACTGATTCGAATGAAACAACAGATACAGAAACTGAACGTGACATTCAAATATTAGAGTAATTATCTATAGAAGCTCAAAAGACCAATGTGATACAACAGAACCTAACAATAGAACAAATAAAATAGTGTAAAAAAACTGTGTAATTAACATTAGGCTAGGATTAATTCATAACACAGTTAATGAAAACTATTATGTAAGGCAAAAGACATCAGTTGTGAAACCAAATACAGTACTTGTAAAGCTATTTCAGTGACGACAGGCTCGAAGATTTCCCGAGCCCTCGTCTCTGGAACAGCTATAATTTCGGGGACAAATTTTCTCTTTCACTAACTTCCTCACCTTTCTTTACTATTTGTATTATCTTTACTGATTATTTGCTTATGTTTTCCAATCTTTGTATTTTATTTTATAACGTTTTATTTACATTAAGAAAGAACTAAAAAGAAATTCCAATTGTTAACACACTGTCACAGATGTAATTGTATTAGTAATAATAATACTGCCCGCCAACTGTTATATAGGTGGTGGGATAATTGCAGCAAATAGGTAACTACATGTTAGCCTGATGCGTTGACGCAGGCGCGGCAAGTCGGAAGACGTTCTGACTCGTCAGTCAGCGTCCAGAGACGCAAGCGTCAGGTTGTGTTAAGCTTGTCTGTCGCGCGTCATGGATTTCGAACAACGCGTGGACGTTTTCTGTTTCATGTTGCATAAATGAGCCAAAGAAACTCCTGACATATTGAAATTGGTGCACTGGGAGAATGCTGCGACTCGGAAGACTGTTTACACGTGGTATGAGCGATTTAAAACCGGAAACGAGTCTGTAGAAAACGAGCGACGTTTGGGATGTCCTTTAACCTTAAAAATAGAAGAAAACGTACAAAAAGTATCAAAAATTGTTTGTTCAAACAGGGGAGTAACTATTCGATAGCTTTCCGAGGAACTTAGTGTCTCGTACAGGTCCGTGCGAAGCATTTTAACTGATAATTTACAAATGAGACGAGTGAGGACAAAATTTGTTTCCAGACTTTTGAGTGATGAACGGAAGGATAATGTGTGTTAGTTTGCACGCAGCTGAACGATCGTCTTCATTCGCATCAGGACTTCATGTCCGAAATTGTAACTGAAGATGAAACTTGAACCTTTGGGTATGACCCTGTGACGAAAATTCAGAATTCCCTATGGAAAAACAATGAATGGCAATTGCTACTTCAAGTCGCACATGAGGTATGCGACCGTTATGATTAATTCATAGACAGATACAATACAGGATGGTCGCTAATAAAAGATCTTGTGTGTTCCATAGAAATGTTGTACTGCATCCATACTCTTTATTGTGCGTTTCGGGCGTGGCCCATCATCAGACAGTCTGTTAAAAAATACAAACATCACGAGCACAAAAATACTTCACGACCCACACAGTGTGGCAAAATAAGTGACAGACAAATTTACGGAATACATACCAGTGTATATAATAAAGTTGCGTAAGCACTGACATGTAGTACACGAGACTTCACAGAGAAAAACAGTCAAGTCAAATGGCTGAACATGAAAACTAAAGTGAGCAAATCATGCTAACCACAGCGAAGTAAACTAAAAGCCCTACAGTTTAAAAAGTAGCCTTGACTTATTCAGGTTGCTAAAGGGCGTTGAGGTCCCGGATGAGGCGATACTTGCTTCCATTTACTAATATGCCCATTAAAGAAACCCTGGAAATCATTGTGAATTCTTTTTGAAGTTAGGCAAAATAAGTCTAGGAGAAGCCAGTGAGTTCGTTAACTCATGCGCTTATCTTGTCTTTTAGATTAGATTAGATTAGATTTACTTTCACTCCAATTGATCCGTAGTGAGGAGGTCCTCCAGGATGTGGAACATGTCAGATAGAGATAATCTCAGACTGGCAGAGAGAGCATCCCAGAGTGCCCCAGAGAGCTAAAACACCAAGAAGAATCGCTTCTCGGCTTTTGGCAAGATCAATGTGTAGTAGTATGTATTAAATCATAAACTAAAATACTAATCACTTTACATTTAACGGTCGCATTTATCATCAACAAATGCAAGGATGGCTGACATAGTGTTTAGTGTATCTGGGATTGTAAAATAGTCAAGATCGTTAGACGCCAGGAAGGCATCTGGCCCTGACGGTATCCCCGTAAGATTATATTTTGACTATGCTACAAATATAGCACCATTCTTATCCATCATCTATCAGAGATCGTTGGAAAACCGGCCAATTTCACTGACATTAATTTGTTGTAGAATCACGGAACATATTTTGTATTCAGACATGATGACCTTTCTAGACTCTGAGAAGCTCATCTGCAGAAACCAGCACGGTTTTAGGAAACAGCGGTCAAGCGAGACACAGCTGGCCTTATTTGTGCATGACCTACCGGCTCCCAGGTTGATGCTATATTTCTCGACTTTCGAAACGCGTTGGACTCAGTTCCGCACTGTCGCTTGCTCCAAAAAGTGCGCGCTTACGGTCTATCCGATGACATATTCGGTTGGATAGAAAGTTATCTAACAGACAGAGAGCAGTATGTCGTCCTGAATGGGGTGACTTCAACAGAATCAAGAGTAACTTTAGGTGTGCCCCAGGGCAGCGTAATAGATCCACTGCTTTTTACCATTTACATATTCGATCTGGGTGATGGTACTGACAGCGGCATTAGACTGTTTGTCGATGATGCTGTAGTCTACAGGAAAGTAGTATCACATGAAAGTTGTGAACGAATCAATGAAGATTTGCAGAAAATAAATGCGTGGTGTAATGACTGGCAATTATCTCTCAATATTAATAAGTGTAACCTACTACGTATAACGAGTCGAAAATCCCCATTAATGTACGAGTACAAAATAAATGCCCAGTATTTGGAAGCGGTAACATTCGTCAAGTACCTGGGTGTGACTATTCAAAATGATCTCAAATGGAATGATTACACTACAAAAGCAAGGGGCAAGGCGAGCTCTAGATTGCCATTTATTTGTAGAGTCCTGAAGCGATGCAGTCCTTCAACAAAGAAAATAGCTTACAATACGTTAGTTCGTCCAGTCTTGGAGTATTGTTCGTCTGTGTGGGACCCTTACCAGTTGGATCTGATTCAAGAGATTGAGAAGGTCCAAAGAAGAGTGACTGGTACATTCAGCCATCACGAGAGTATTACAAATCTCATAGAAAGTTCGAAGGGGACACACGTGCAGATGGCCGACGCGCTAAACGGAAGGGGCTGCTCACTAAATTCCGAAATTCGATCTTTGCCGAGGATTTAGAGCATATATTATTACCACCAACTTCCAAATCGCGCAATGATCACCATTCAAAGATAAGGGAAATTAGAAGTCGTACTGAGGCGTTCAGACAGTCGTTTTTCCCTCGCGTGATCCACGAGTGGGACAGAGGGGGGGGGGGGGGAATATGACTTTGGCGCAAACTGTGCCCTCCGCCACACACCGCTTGGTGGCTAGCGGAGTATATATGTAGATGTACACGTCTTGCTATGGGGTGTAGCCTTTCTGGGATCCTTTCCGATATTTTTGTGGATTCTCATGCGTATAGGTTCTTTAACTCCTGTCTTGATCTAAAAAAGAAAACTATTGTGTACCACAGATATGCGAATGATATATATGTCCTTTTCATTCATTTGCACAAGTTTTTAACACAATGCATGGGAACATACAGTTCATGGTGGAAAACGAAGATGATGGTAGTTTGAATTTTCTTGATGGCTCAAATGGTACAAATGGCTCTGATCGGTATGGAAGTTAACATCTGTGATCATCAGTCCCCTAGAACTTAGAACTACTTAAACCTAACCAACCTAAGGACATCACACACATCCATTCCCGAGGCAGGATTCGAACCTGAGACCGTAGCGGACGCGCTGTTACAGACTGAAGCGCCTAGAACCGCTCGAATTTTCTTGATCTTCGGATTTCCAGGGCAGGCTCTAAGTTGATTATGGATATCTTTCGCAAGCCGACTGGATCTAATGTCATTATTGCTTCAGACTCCCTGTCATTCTGCAAAAAATTGTGTTCAGATGTGTGTGAAATCTTATGGGACTTAACTGCTAAGGTCATCAGTCCCTAAGCTTACACACTACTGAACCTAAATTATCCTAAGGACAAACACACACACCCATGCCCGAGGCAGGACTCGAACCTCCGCCGGGACCAGCCGAACAGTCCATGACTGCAGCGCCCGAGACCGATCGGCTAATCCCGCGCGGCGTCATTCTGCAGCACGTAAGCGTGCACTCTTTTCGTCTATGTTCCACAGGCTCGCTAGATTAGGTTTAGACGACAATGTGGTTAATAAAGAGATTATGTCGAAATACTGGTGGGCCTGGCCAATCGTTTTTCTGAAAAGAGTATACAGAATATGGGGAACAGAATCCTCGCCAGAGTGAAACCATACGTACAGTGTCTATGTCTAAAGGCAGCTTGCAGCATGTATCCTTATCCTGTTTCACCCCATGATTCGATAAAATAGCGCAAGCCTTTAGAAAGACAAAGGTACAAGTAGGTTTCCGCACATGCAAAAAACTTGGGGTCCTTTTGCGACACAATCATGATACTGCAGGTAATAAATCTAAAAAATTCAGGGGTTTATGAAATTGTGTGTGGTTTCCGTGACAGGATTTAAGAGGATCAGACTGGGGAGAGTTCATAATAACGTTTAGAGAACACACGTACGGAAGTAATGATAGTGCACTAGGTTGGCATTTAAAAACGAAGGACCATGTTTTATCCTCGATGAATAGAGGTTTACATAGTCTTCACATCGAGCGTAAGGTTAGGGACATGGATATTCTGGAAGAACTCGAAGTGTATGTGCACCACAAATTAGATCCTAGGACTGTAATTAACGTGCATATTGCAAGCAACAGGAATCGGTTTGTTAATATCTTATATAATTTTAGTGATCTCATTTAGGACTGCTGCCATCCGACTCTCGTTTATCACGCTTTGGTTTGTTTCATTGATTTATTTCTATATGAGTGGATTTTTTTTTGGTTCTCATGCGACCCTATGTGAAAATGTGTGTCTGGCCTTCCTAGTTTTCCTAGAACTTGGATTTTATTGGCTGAAGTTTGTCTCGTGCTATGACGTACAAATATAACTGATGACTGCTTATGGCCGCCCTGAGCGCAGCATGCTTCTACTGCTACAGTTTTTTTGTTTTCTAATAAAGATTTGGTAGTTGGCTCATAATTTTCAATTGTTCTCCTCGTAATTTTTGTTCACAGAGGTTTTATAAGCAAGTATTTTCCATTGATTTATTCCTATGATTTTACTATACGACTTCAAATTTGAATTCCTCTACATGTGTAAAAATAATTTTTTGTAAAATATCCTCTTCCGTCCATATATTTTATCCCTGATTCCAGCTTTAATCACGTAGTCCGTATAAATTACTGCTATCATTTGATACTGCCTTTTAATACGTACGTATTTTAATGTATTTTAGTGTGATATATGGATTGCTCCCATTAGCGCTGTGCATTTTGATGATATTCATCGTAACACACGGCTAACTATAGCCTTTTTGTTACTTTCTGTAATTTTTCTTATATTTGAAATCGTCTGGAGCGCTATATTCGGCACGCCATCTGGCGGGATTTTAGTTTACTTCGCTCTGGTTAGCATGTTTTGTTCACTTTAGTTTTCATGTTCAACAACTGCACTTGACTGTTTTTCACTGTGAAATCTCGTGTACTATATGTCTGTGTTTACGAAACTTTCTTTGTTATGTACACTGGTATATACTCTGTAAATTTGTCTGTCACTTGTTTTTCCTTACTGTGTGGATCGTGAAGCATTTTTGTGCTACATTTCTTTAGCAGACTGCCTGATAATGGGGTACGCCCGAAACGCGCAATAAAGTGTTTGGATTCAGTACAACATTTCTATGAAACATCCACGATGTGGTATTAGCGACCAATCAGCACTGTATATGCTTACTGGAAAACAATAAATCTCCTCGAGCTAAAAAGCCACATCAGTCAAATACGAATATCAAAGATGCTCATTTTTTTCCGACATTCAGAGCATACTGCGATTAGAGTTCGTTCCAAGGGAAACAACTGCAAACGCCTAATTTGACAAGGACGTACTGACACGTTTGCGAAACGATGTCCGAAGAGGTAGGCCAGAAAAATGGGACATTGGCTTCCTTATTCATCACAACAACTCGCCGTGTCACACCTCGCTTTTGATTTGCGAGTTTCTGGCCGGAAAAAGTGTTCCTGCTTGTCCACATCGGCCTTACTCACCAGATTTGACACCATGCGACTTCGGGTTCTTCACAAAAATTAAACCCGTTCTTAAAGGGAAATGTTTTGTCACAATTCCTTTCATTGAGCGGGGCCGCAACACAAATGTTTCCAGTCATGGCCGGCCGGATTGGCCGAGTGGTTCTAGGCGCTACAGTCTGGGACTGCGCGACCACTACGGTTGCAGGTTCGAATCTTGCCTCGGGCATGGATGTGTGTGATGTCTTTAGGTTAGTTAGGTTTAAGTAGTTCTAAGTTCTAGGGGACTGATTACCTCAGCAGTTAAGTCCCATAGTGCTCAGAGCCATTTGAACCATTTTTCCAGTCATGGATTCAACCTTGGCACAAGTGCGTTGCTAGCCAAGGACAGTAGTTTGAAGGAGATTAACTCAAATTACATGCACTGTTATTACTTTGTTTCTAATAAAATTGTTTACCGTATTTTTTGATCACACCTCATACATTTCAGTTCCAACGTCAGCGAGGGAACGCCAAATGACGGGCTGATACCAGTATTACAGTGGTCCAAATCGAAACGTGAGGTCCTTTAAAGTGTGAGTAATATTTTGATCTGTGAGATTACCCTTTCCGTAGTCATGAATCTTGCTATAATTCTGCAATCCTCTCACACTCATTTTTGGTGATCAGTTTTTGAAAAGCAACCAAAGTCTCTTTGCCGTTCTCGAGCACGTCACAAGGAACTTAGGTAGTCATTTTGCGATTAAAATGTAAACGTAACCACCACTTACGGATATTAGGCCTTAAGCCTGTTACAACTAACCGACACGAACCTGCAAAAAAATGGTTCAAATGGCTCTGAGGACTACGGGACTTAACATCTGTGGTCATCAGTCCCCTAGAACTTAGAACTACTTAAACCTAACTAAGCTAAGGACATCATATACATCCATGCCCGAGGCAGGATTCGAACCTGCGACCGTAGTGTTCACGCGGTTCCAGACTGAAGCGCCTAGAACCGCTCGGCCACCCCGGCCGGCACGAACCTCCAAGAACGTACGGGGAGCGATCTACAACTGCGGGACATGTGACCAGAATGCCTCTCGAACGATTATTGCCAGTGGAAGAATTTCGATGATTTCGCTGTTTCTTTAATCAGGCGGCTCCTCATTTAGCCTCACAAGGCTGACTGGACGCCGTTACAGTTCTTCGTTTACATGACTACTCTGCAATTCACATTTAATTGCCTGGCAGAGGGATAAACGAACTATTTTCACACTAATTCTCAACCTTTCAACTCTTCTGAGAGAAACGAACACTTAAATCTTTCCATGTGAGCTCTAATTTCTCTTATTTTCTTACGATGACTAACAAAATATTTTCGTCTTTGAAGAAGAAAGTTGGTGATTGAAATTTCGTGAAAACCTCGCCTTGATGTATCACGCCTTTGTTTTAGTGACTGCCACCCCAGTTCAAATATCGTATCCGTGACTCTCTCTCCCCAATTTCATTGTAATACAAAACGAGCTGCAATTCTTTGAACTTTTCCGGCGTTCTCCGTCAATACTATCTGGTAAGTATCCCATATCGCACAGAAATACTCTAGAAGAGGATTGATAAGCGTAGTGTAGGCAACCTCTTTAATAGATTTGTTTCATCTTATGATTGTAAGAGCTCTGCCAAAAAAATGCAGTATTTGGTTCGCCTTCTCCACAACATTATCTACGTGATCGTTCCAATTAAATTTGTACGTAATTTGTAATGCCTAGGTATTTGGCAGCACTGACAGCTTTTAGATCTGTGTGATTTATCATGTAACCGAAATTTAACGGAGTCCTTTTAGAACTCATGTGGATGACATCACACTTTCCATTATTTACAGTAAAAAAAAAAAAAGTGGTTCAAATGGTTCTGAGCACAATGGGACTTAATATCTGACGTCATCAGTCCCCTAGAATTTAGAATTACTTAAACCTAACTAACCTAAGGACATCACACACACCCATACCCGAGGCAGGATTCGAACCTGCGACCGTAGCGGTCGCGCAGTTCCAGACTGAAGCGCCTAGAACCGCTCGGATTTACAGTCAATTTCATTTTTCGCACCATAAAGATATCTTGTGTAAATCATTTTGCAATTGGTTTTGATCTTCTAAAGACTTAACTAGACGGTAAATATTAGCATCGTCTGCTAACAATCAAGGAACTTTGCTCAGATTCGCTTCTGAATCATTTATACAGAACAGGAATAGAAGGGGACCTGTAATACTTCATTGGGAAACGCGAGAGCGAGCGGTGATATGTCATCGATAGGTATGGAGCTATTATATGAGCATACTTTGAAATGAATCTATTTGATATACAATTCGGACCGGAAGACTTGAATTAGAGTTGCTTCTGCTTTCTTTAAATAGGTGTATTTTGCATTTATGTTTAGTGTTTTGGATGTTACGGTACACAGTCTCGCTACCTCGACCTTGTGGTCACTAATAACTGTATCTGTCATGATGTGCCCTATTTTTTCAGAGAAACTGGAGGAGATATCTGGAATCGAACACGGGTCCTTCTTCTCACCATTGTCTTCGTGTAATAATGACATAAAATGCCAGTGATGACAAATCAAGACTTACACTGAGGTAACAAAGTTGCGGAACACTTTCTAATATCGTGTCGAACCTCTTTTCCCCGAGCATAGTGCAGTATCTCGACATCGCATGGACTCAACAAGTCGTTGGAAGACCCCTGCAGAAATATTGAGCCATGCTGCCTCTATAGCCGTCCATAAATGAGAAAGTGTTGCCGGTGCAGCACTTTCTGCACGAAATGGCTTCTCTATTATGCTCGACTGGATTCATGTTGAGCGTCCTGGATGGCAAATTTGTTCGCTCGAATTGTTCAGAATGATGTTCAAATCAGTAACGAACAACTGTGGCCCGGTGACCTGACGCATTGTTATGTATAAAAATTCCATTGTTGTTTGGAAACGCAGGCCGGTGTGGCCGAGCGGTTCTAGGCGCTTCAGACCGGAACCGCGCTGCTGCTACGGTCGCAGGTTCGAATTCTGCCTCGGGCATGGATGTGTGTGATGTCCTTAGGTTAGTTAGGTTGTAATGTTGTTACTTTAATTTTGTTAGCTGATGTGTAATATTGTTACTTTAATTTTGGTATACTGATATCGGTGCTAATTGACAATGAAAGTGGGTTAAAAGCCGTGATCTGTCTGGGGACGTTAACCGTGGATTACTGGGCAACTGTTTCATCAGATATTTAGTCTAGGTTTACCAAGCAGACTAACATTAATGATAATCTTTTAATAGTCATACAAAACCGGTAATATATATATATATATATATATATATATATATATATATATATATAAAGGAGAATTTAAATAAAAAGAAAGAAATCGGTTTGTATTTGGAAATTTATTTTAAGGTTGTTCCTTGAAATTTCAGCATATTATACGTGAGTTATAACTGAGCTGGTGCCTTATTTACGATTAAAAAAATGTGAGATTGTAATCTTACGGAACACATAAAATATGGAGCCAAGATTGGGAGACTGCACACAACACTGCATTCATAAAATAACACACGAAGAACATTGAAACATAAACAAGAAGAAATTAACCACAACCAACTGATTCAGTTTTTACCCAAAGAAATTACGTTCATACCACAATCCTGTCCGTCATGTAATTACCACACACTGGTATACTAAATTCATATTAACTCTTTGTGAAATCTTCGCGAAAAGAATAGCTGAGGGCTACTTTGATGATTACACCACATGCTTCACGTGGTCAACTTGGTTTACACAAAGCGTACAACTCCACAATAATTTTGATAATTAAAATAAATTAGATCGAAAAGCAATTGACCAAAGAAAAACCTTGAACTGGTTACTAACGTCTTACTATTAACCTGATGGGTCAAACAGTTATATAAGCACGTGGTAGTGGTCTCGCAAAGTACACCCCACGTGGGCTGAACATAAAGAAAAGTTGCTATATTGAAAATATAGTCAAGACGAGACGTTATAATCACACAAGCATTCGCATTTAAGATTGATGAACTTAGTTAGAGTTACTGATCAACACGTGGTTCCACTTTACTCACAAAGTAGTAACAAAGCAACTACCGCAAAATAATCTGAATTTAACACGAGAATTACACTCCGCTGCACTTTAAGATAGCATTAGATATTTTAGAGCTAAACCTGAAATCAAGGTGATTAAATTTTCAGTTAGGCTGAACTTAAGAAATCCATTGTCCTACGGACTTAACAGACACGCGCTTAGCCGGAGATCTTACCACTTCAGACGCTCGCCACAGCCACACTGCAACTGCCCTACTGCCGAGCGTGCTTCCTGAGGGTGGCTCACAAAGACCAACGGAAGTGGCCAGAGGGGCAGCTTCCTATACCAACATGACAACGGACGGACAGGACCATACTAAGGATAGAAACCTCTTTGCTTTTAGGAAGCGTAGCTACCTGTTCCGACGTTGGTCCTACTGTTCTCTAGCAGACAGCCTTGTCTGCTACCCTCAAGCATGCAACTAGAAATACATATGCTCATTCATCCTCTCACACAAAAGGGAAGGGGGATGACAGTATCTTATCATATACAGTATATAAAAGAAAGCGGATGTAGGTTCCGTATGAGACTGTGTGACATGAATTACATATAAGAATTACATATAAACTGTGCTTTAAAGTGTAGTAGTGTGACAGATCGTTCTTGTTTATGTGTAAAAGTAACACGTTCCACTGCTCAGTCTCCTCCCAGATAGTCAGAAACGCCACAGTACATTTAGAAGAGGAATTTATTCCATAAATGTCAACAGATTTAAGAAATTAAACATGAAAGGAATCCAACAGAGACCTTTCAAGGTTTAAGTAGTTCTAAGTTATAGGGGACTGATGACCTCAGATGTTAAGTCCCATAGTCCTTAGAACCATTTGAAGCATTTGTTTGGCGACATGAGGTGCAAGAATGGCTGCAAGCGGTCTCTAAGTAGCCCAGCTTAACCATTTCCCGTCAATTATCGGTTCAGTTGGACGAGAGGAACCAGTCCATTCCAGGTAAACACAGCCCACATCGTTATGAAGCCACCACCAGCTTGCACAGTGCCTTGTTGACAACTTGTGTCCGTGACTTCGTTGGGTATGTGCCACACTCGAATCCTACCTTCAGGTTTTACCAACTGAAATCGGGACTCATCTGACCAGGCCACGGTTTTCCAGTCGTCCGGGGCTGGTCCAACCAATGTGGTCACAAACCCAAGAGAGTTAGTGCAGGCGATATCGTGCTATTAGCAAAGGCACTCGTGTCGGTCGTATACTGTCATAGCCCATTAACGCCAAATTTCACCTCACTGTCCTAATGGTTACGTTCGCCGTACGTCCCACATTGATTTCTGCGGTCATTTCACGCAGTGTTGCTTGTCTGTTAGTACTGACAACTCTACGAAAACGCAGCGTTCAAAGTGTGTTAATTCTCGTTGTGCGGCCATAATCACATCGGACACCTTTTCGCATGAATCGCCAAAATTCAAATGGCTCTGAGCACTATGGGACTCAACATCTTAGGTCATAAGTCCCATAGAACTTAGAACTACTTAAACCTAACTAACCTGAGGACACCACACACACCCATGCCCGTGGCAGGATTCGAACCTGCGACCGCAGCAGTCCCGCGGTTCCGGACTGCAGCGCCAGAACCGCTAGACCACCGCGGCCGGCTTTTATACCTTGTGTAAGCGATACTACCGCCATACGTACATGAGCATATCGATATGTACCGGGTGATCAAAAAGTCAGTATAAATTTGAAAACTTAATAAACCACGGAATAATGTAGATAGAGAGGTAAAAATTGATACACATGCTTGGAATGACATGGGGTTTTATTAGAACAAAAAAAAGCCAAAGTTCACAAAATGTCCGACAGATGGCGCTGGACAGCAAAACGTCAGTGCGCATGACAATCGTGTATAAAAGGAGCTGTAATGAGAGAGAGAATCAGATGCGCCAGCAATCGCAGCATGTCGACGTTACCTAAAAAGGCGCTTTTAGTGAAGTTGTATTATCAGAATGGGGAATGTGCTAGCTCAGCGTTACAATCCTATCACCATAGGAAGGGGATTCGATCGGATAAAGGTCCGTTGACAAATGCAGCTGTGGCGAGAATGATTTCGAAGTTCGAAGCCACGGGTTGTTTAGACGATAGACCCCGTAGTGGCCGACCGAACACAAGGCGTAATGCTGCTGAGACAGATCAGGAAGAAAAGGAGACTGTAGCGGGTTCGTCTATGCACGGGGAAGTCAGCGCTCGTGCAGTCGCACGTCGCACCGGCATTCCGTACAGTACTGTTTGGTTGGCACTTAGGCATACCCTCCGATGCTATCCGCACAAAATCCATCGGCATCATGAACTGTTACCTGGCGATTTAGTGAAGCGGAGGGCATTTGTGGTGTGGGCGTTTGAGAAGATGGCGGAAGATGACGATTGGTTGAGTAACTTGTTGCGGACCGACGAAGCTCATTTCACGCTCCGAGGGTCTGTCAAAGCCCACAACTGCAGAATTTGGGCTACCGAAAGTCCTAGAACTGTCGTGGAAACTCCATTGCATGACGAGAAAGTCACGGTATGGGTTGAATTTACCAGATCTACCGTTATCGGGCCTTTTTTCTTCGAGGAAATGCGTGATTCTGGTTTTGTAACTGCTACCGTGACGGGTGTGAGGTACGCCGATATGTTACAAAATCGCATCATCCCCAGCCTGGCTGATAAACGCCTGCTGGAACGTACGATGTTTATGCAGGATGGCACTCCACCCCATGTTGCTAGACACGTGAAAGATCTCTCGCGCACGTCGTTTGGTGATGATCGTGTACTGAGCCGCCACTTTCGTCATGCTTGGCCTCCCAGGTCCCCAGACCTCAGTCCGTGCGATTATTGGCTTTGGGGTTACCTGAAGTCGCAAGTGTATCGTGATCGACCGACGTCTCTAGGGATGCTGAAAGACAACATCCGACGCCAATGCCTCACTATAACTCCGGACATGCTTCACAGTGCTGTTGAAAACATTATTCCTCGACTACAGCTATTGTTGAGGAATGATGGTGGACATATTGAGCATTTCCTGTAAAGAACATTATCTTTGCTTTGTCTTACTTTGTTATGCTAATTATTGCTATTCTGATCAGATGTCTGTCGGACATTTTTTGAACTTTTGTATTTTTTTGTTTCTAATAAAACCCCATGTCATTCCAAGCATGTGTGTCAATTTGTACCTCTCTTTCTACATTATTCCGTGATTTATTCAGTTCTCAAATTTATACTGACTTTTTGATCACCCGGTACATCAACCGCCAGAAGGACTGGACTGTTCCGGACGCTAAAGGTAGCCCTCCTCCGTCTAAGGTGTGCGGTCGTTTGGCTCGCCGCCGTGCTGTGGAAGTCGTCGCGGGCGACGACCCTGCCTGCTGCTACGCAATCCTGTAGACCTCTCCCCACTCCTCACCGGCCCCCTCCAGCCGCCCCCACCGCCGGAATCTTCTCCAGCAGCGGAGCGCGAGCGCAGCTACGGCGGCGACGCAGCCAGGAATCGCAGTTTGCGCCGTCACCTCTGCCCTGTCCTTTCGCCTCTGCCACGGCCAGCTCTTTGCTTCTGCACCGGTGAGTACTGCGACTCGCCACGCCCTCCAAATCCGCCGTCACTCTCATCGCACTTCTTCATTGCTGTTTAATTCGAGAATAACTACGGTGCGTTAACACCTGTTTCAGAGCTGAACCGAGATCGCACAAAAATGTTTACGATAATGGCCAGTGTTTTGGCCGTGGCTTCAAGCATGATCTTCCGATCCCTCTTTTCATCTGCTACTGTGGAAGAGACCATCAGCAAGGATACTTAAATTGCTTTACAAAATGATTATTTATAGCTGTGAGTTGCGACATCACCGTTCTTGAGTGGGCCGTAAGGCTTTTGCAAGGAATCCCGTTCAAATGTACCATAGATTTCGTACATACAGTTCATAGGCATCTCAAAAACGAAGGGAGAGCCATCGCTATTTTTTAGGTTTTGTAATGTATCGTATCGTTGTGTCTCTTTTTCTGTGGTTGAACCGTCAAGCGGCTTCCTAGTAAGCTAAAGTCAAAACGCTCCGAAAAATTTCGAATCTGGAGCTATGACATCCAGAATATTAGCGATACATCTATCTATCGCTTGCGCCAGTGCCCCGCATTTTGCGCGGGGTTGACGTGGTTAAATCGCATTTGGCATGTTAAGTTGAAGGGGTGGCCGGATGCCCTTCCCGCTGCCAGCCCGTACCCTCCGGGACGGAATCAGAGTACCCCATCTAGCTGCGGCTAGGGTAAATCATGGAAAAGTGCGGAAGTGTTTCAAATATGTCTGTGACTCGTGTAACTGAGGCGGGACGTGGGGACCAGCCCGGTATTCACATAGAGGGATGTGGAAAACTGCCTAAAAACCACATCCAGGCTGGGCAGCACACCGGCCCTCGTCGTTAATCTGGCGGGCGGATTCGATCCGGGGCCGGCGCGCCTACCCGAGTCCAGGAAGCAGCGATTTAGCGCTCTCGGTTAACCTGGCGGGTTAATATTAGTGATTGATCTCGCTATAAAATAGTTTTCAGAGACAAAAATTTTTCAGTTTGCTTTCTGGTACAATCCTTTTATTCTTGGGTTATTGTTACAGAAATTAAAACGCCAACCGCTCATAACCGTTTCCTACGTCGTAAATAATTGCAGTAAATTTTCCTATTGGCTCATTCCATATCTAGTTACGTAAGGGTTCCCACTCGACGCTCTCCAATTTTGATGATATTTTTACAGTATGTATATATAGGTCTTACACGAAGCCATGCCAAATTACAGCTTCATAAGTAGTTTTCTGTGGCCTCTAATCATACTTTTGTAAGGGCCAGTTTTTCTATATCGCCACAGGTATAAATAAATCGTCAGGTTTGCTTTACTGTTGCTGATGACCTAAGGATTCCCACGCTGACACTTGGTTATTCTGCTCAACTGATTAGGTACAACAACCTTTTAGCTAAATATGCTCTCAGTGCACAGCAGATTTATCCCAATTAGCTGGCAAAGTAGCTCATAAATCTTACCGTCAAGATCTGGATGACGTTTTGGCTGCTTGTCTCTTATGATAGAATGACTTTCTGATGATGATTTTTTTTCTCATTTCCAGCCAGCCAGAATGTCATAAGTTTGTCATGTGGTGTCTTGATTACTCAAATAATTACTGAGCTATCCAACATTAAAATCGATTCAAAAACTTTATTCATAAATTTCGTCTACTTTTCCCAACACGGTCATCTCGGATTTGGATTCTCTTTGCACCATTTGAAAGAACTCATTTTGTTTTATCGGGAAGAGTGTGTTTAATTTTTGAGAAAAACTAGATAATAGGGAAGTTCAAAAACGTGTTTTGACTGCTATTACTAGCGAAGGATATGTGGGCTTCCTGGATACGCACATCTGAATATTATTTTTCTCCTCCGAAAGGGAAAAAATTTTGCTGACGCCGACCTACATAGGCAGAAACGATCATTGTAATAAAATAAGGGAAATCAGAGCTCGCACGGAAAAATATAAGTGTTCGTTTTTTCGGTTCGCCTTTCGGGTTTGGAATAATAGAGAATTATTGTGAAGGTGGTTCGATGAACCTACTGCCAGCTACTGAAGTTTGATTTACGATATCCATGTAGATGTAGATGTAAAATCTGTTAAAGATTTATTAGTTATCTTTGTTTCTCTTTAAAAAAAATTAATTTGCTCAGTATTTGACATTTATAAATGATTATCTGTTCCTTTAGGTTGTTTGTGGGCTTTTTTTTTGGGAACTACAGCTGTATTTTGAGTCTTACTTTCACTTGGTGAAAAGTGTGGTGAATTCTAAAATAGTACATGAACAACCTAAATGAACAGATGAACATTGGTGAAAGTTAAAGGCTGAGCAAATTAATTTTTATTCTAAGGAAAACAAAGATAACTATTAACAGTTTTGACAGAGTTTTCAAATGTGCGTATAGATCCACATAACATCTTGTTTAAATTTAAGCCACTTGATCTGGACTGACCCTTTAGCAACCATTTTAAAATTAGGCTAATGGCTTGGGGAATTGTGTAATTCGAAGTGACTCAAAATTTCATATACAAGATGTTTCCGTAAGAGCGTGTTGAAATGTAACAGAGCATAGAGAATGCTCCACTGAACAATTTGAGGTAGGTAGCCTAGGATGGGAGAAACCAGCTTAAAGCGACATGGAAGTAAACTTGTCTACCGCTTTGTCTAGCATTACTGTTTTCCAGCTTATATAAAATTAACTCTCGTACAAGTTTACACGTAATGTGCTTTTTATTTACATGTACATTCTTTATTTCCTGCAAGGAAACAAAGAAGATGAGCCTGATTACTTGGAAGTCATGATGGAGGTTTTGTTTACCTTACTTGTCCATAAGGCGGCTCTGTTCTATCGTATTTACATTGTCCCGCTGGCTGTTCGCGAGAGGATGTTGATACAACATAACAGTGCACTGGTCCACTTCAGTGTGGATGTCCGTAACGATCTCAATGCTGCATTTCCTGATCGCTGGATTGGAATGGGAGGCCCTATTCCAAGGCCTGCGAGGTCACCTGACTTGAGTCCCCTTGATTATTCCCTATGAGGATACCTAAAGTTACTTGTGATGAGACCCCAGTGGCTGTGGCTGCGGAGGTGGAATTAGTTGCCAGAATTGTAGCTGCCTGTGATGTGAGGCGAAACACCAGGAATATCTGTCAGGTTGCGTCAGAATCTTGTTCGCCGATGTCACGCTTGCACTGACGGTGATGGCCGTCAGTTTCAGCACATTTTGTAATATACAGTACAAATGCTACGTTCATCGTGTCAATGATGGTATTTGCAGTTATCTGCAACTAATATAAATAAAAAAGTACACAGTACCGTGATTTTATACCTGTTATCTCTTTAAGATGGCTCCTGACCTGAAATTGTTCAGTGGAGCATCCCCTATGTCCTGTTAAATTTTTGCACGCTCTTTAGGAAACACCCTATATATGTCTCTGAACTCTATGGGACTTAACTTCTTTGGTCATCATTCCCAGAGAACTTAGAATTACTTAAACCTAACTAACCTAAGGACATCACACACATATATGCCCGAGGCAGAATTCGAACCTGTGACCGTAGCGGTCGTGCTGTTCCTGACTGTCACCCTATATGGATCTTATCTGCAGCATAAAAATGCTCAAAAGATTATAAATTCACCGGACTGGTTGGCAGCACACTCTTGATACTACTTATTTTATCAAGCACTTTTCTCGAAAACTGTGAACCATATGGTCACAAAAATTACTCCTACAATATTAACTCTTTACTACATTGTGTCTCAGTATTTTGCACATACAACGAGGACCACTCTGGTGTAGTCACCAGAAATAAAATATTGTGGCAACAACCTTTTAAAAGTACATTTTCCTATGAAACTTCCTGGCAGACTATAGCCGTCTGCCGGACGGAGTTTCGAACTCGGAACCTTTGCCTTTCGCAGGCAAGTGCTCTACCGGCTGAGCCACACAAATGCAAAGAAGGACCTGTCCTCACAACTGTACTTCCGACAGTTCCACGTTTCGGAGGTCTCGAGGAGGAGGAGGATTTATTTAATAGTATGGCTAGGGCCTCTCGTCGGGCAGACCGTTCGCCGGGTGCCGGTCTTTCAATTTGACGCCATTTCGGCGACCTGCAGTCGATGAGGGTGATAGAATGATGATGAGGAAAGCACAACACCCAGTCACTGGGCGGAGAAAATTCCCCGAATCAGTCGGGAATCGAACCCGGGCCCAGAGGATTAACAATCCGTCACGCTGACCATTCAGCTACCAGGGGCGGACGAGGAGGAGGAGCAGATTAGTGTTTAACGTCCCGTCGATAACGAGGTCATTACAGACGAAGCACAAACTCGTATTAGGGAAGGATGGGAAGGGAAATCTACCGCGCCCTTTCGAAGGAACCATCCCGGCATTTGGCTGAAGCGATTTAGGGAAATCACGGAAAACCTAAATCAGACTGGTCGGACGTGGGGTTGAACCGTCGTCCTTCCGAATGCGAGTCCAGTGTGCTAACCAGTGCGCCACCTCACTCTGTCGTACGTCTCGGTTTCGAGTCTCGGTGCGGCACGCAATTTTAATCCGCCAGGAAGTTTCATATCAGTGCACACTCCGCTGCAGAGTGTAAATTTCATTCTACGAGGGTAATCCCAAAAGTAAGGTCTCCTTTTTTTAATGTGTACATAGACCTGTTTATTTCTACAATGGTTTACATCAGTTTACAGATTGAACATTTAGCTATTTTTCGACATAATCACCATTTCTGTCGATGCATTTTTGTAGACGCTGTGGCAGTTTTTGTATGCCCATGTCATACCAGCTCGCCGCCATGCTGTTCAGAAAGTTATGAACCTCTTCTTTCACCTCGTCGTCGGAGCTGAATCGCTTTTTAGCCAAATGTTCTTTTAACCTAGGTAACAGGTGATAGTCACTGGGCGCCAAGTCAGGACTATAGGATGAGTGGTTGATTACATTCCACTGAAACTGTTGCAGGAGAGCGCGGGCGAGCGTTGTCATGGAGAATGTGTAGCCCTTGCTCAACATTCCTCTTCTCCGGTTCTGAACTGCCCGTTTGAGTTTTTTCAGAGTCTCACAGTACCTGTCAGCGTTAATTGTGGTCCCAGCAATTCAGCTCCGACGACGAGGTGAAAGAAGAGGTTCATAACTTTCTGAACAGCATGGCGGCGAGCTGGTATGACATGGGCATACAAAAACTGCCACAGCGTCTACAAAAATGCATCGACAGAAATGGTAATTATGTCGAAAAATAGCTAAATGTTAAAGCTGTAAACTGATGTAAACCGTTGTGGAAATAAACAGGTCTATGTACTTATTAAAAATAGGAGACTTTACTTTTGGGATTACCCTCGTACATTTTCCTACTTTGATGCAGTTCAATATTTGTATTTGTAGCAGCAACAATTATTCATAACTGCCATTACTGAAAAATAAAGGTGTACAAAACAGGACAAATAAGTATAATGTTAAAGTTTCAGTCTTAGTTCAATATGTAAACAAACAATATTATACATAAGTCATGTGATCGGTTTGATGTTGCCGACATGTGCAGTACGCTGTGCTCACTTCATAGAAAGAATAAATCATCTTCGTGAGTCATATATTTGTTGCGACTATTTTTATTCAAATATTACTAAATTACTACCTGCACATTCGCTTTGATATCGGCAAGCAAAGAGAAGGCTGAATGTTTCCTGGAATATTACCACATTGGAACACACAGATAAACCCACGTATCTGGGTGTGCCGTTGGACAGATCTGTGGCGTACAGACACCACTGTGAAGAGAAGATGGCCTCGAGAAATAATAAAAACTCGTAAATAGGAAATGGGGAGCAAAATCTAGTCTTCTGAGAACCATCGCACAAACAAAATGCTTCTCTAAAGCTGAGTACGTAGACCAATTAGACCAACGCTACGAGTGTGACAAAATGGAACACCTACTGCCGTCCTTACGATGCTATTTATTATATGGCTACCAGTTTCGGTGCTTCAGTACACCATCTTCGGGCCTTAACTGACGCTGAGGAGTTAACTCCAATCGTATGCACGTTTCCATCAGTGATCAACATTTACGAAATGGTTTTCGCAGACTACCTGTAATCGTTGCGAAAACCAATTCATAGATGTTGGCAACTGATGGAATCGTGTGTTCTATTGGCGTTAAGCCCCTCAGCGTCAGGTAAGGCCTGAAGATGGTGTACTGAAGCTCCGAAACTCGTAGCCACATAATAAATAACATCGCAAAGATGGCTGTAGGTGTTCTATTTTGTTACGTAGCCGGCCGGAGTGGCCGAGCGGTTCTACACGCTACAGTCTGGAACCGCAAGACCGCTACGGTCGCAGGTTCGAATCCTTCCTCGGGCATGGATGTATGTGATGTTCTTAGGTTAGTTAGGTTTAAGTAGTTGTAAGTTCTAAGGGACTGATGACCTCAGAAGTTAAGTCCCATAGTGTTCATAGTCATTTTGAACCATTTTTATTACGTAACTGAAATACTGAAGTCCCTCAAACCTCCAATCAGAAGGGTGGACATACAAAAGCGCTGTTATTGTTGTTGTTGTGGTCTTCAGTCCTGAGACTGGTTTGATGCAGCTCTCCATGCTACTCTATCCTGTGAAAGTTTCTTCATCTCCCAGTACGTACTGGAGCCTACATCCTTCTGAATCTGCTTAGTGTATTCATCTATTGGTCTCCCTCTACGATTTTTACCCTCCAAGCTGCCCTCCAATACTAAACTGCCCTTGATGCCTCAGAACGTGTCCTACCAACTGATCCCTTCTTCTAGTCAAGTTGTGCCACAAACTACTCTTCTCCCCAATCCTATTCAATACCTCCTCATTAGTTATGTGATCTACCCATCTAATCTTCAACATTCTTCTGTAGCACCACATTTCGAAAGCTTGTATTCTTTTCTTGTCCAAACTGTTTATCGTCCATGTTTCACTTCCATACGTGGCTACACTCCATACAAATACTTTCAGAAACGACTTCCTGACACTTAAATCTATACTCGATATTAACAAATTTCTCTTCTTCAGAAACGCTTTCCTTGCCATTGCCAGTCTACATTTTATATCCTCTCTACTTCGACCATCATCAGTTATTTTGCTCCCCAAATAGCAAAACTCGTTTACTACTTTAAGTGTCTCATTTCCTAATCTAATTCCCTCGTCCACCCCGGCCGGCCCTGTAATGTGTCATGACGCCATCTGAAAACGGTCAGAGATAGCCAGATAGAACCCAGTTGGATCTTGGATGACGAATTAGCTGGTAAATTATTTACATCGAGTCTTTCTTCCTTTCTACTAAAGCGTTCCTCATGTTTTTGAATTTTTCATGTCTTATAGTGGTTTAATATGGATTAAATTTAATTTTTCAGAAAATCTTACATGGTTGTTCTCTGGCACACGGTCTGCAGCTGTGTCGGCTTGTAGTTGTCGCCTATGTGACAGTTGCTCTTTTGCTAGCCGGCCGCTGTGGTCGAGCGGTTCTAGGCGCTTCAGTCCGGAACCGCGCTGCTTTTACGGTCGCAGGTTCGAATCCTGCCTCGGGCGTGGATGTGTGTGATGGCCTTAGGTTAGTTAGGTTTAAGTAGTTCTAAGTTTTAGGGGACTGATGACCTCAGATATTAAGTCCCATAGTGCTCAGAGCCATTTGAGCCATTTTTGTTAAGTCCCATAGTGTTTGGAGCCATTTTTGTTTTTTGCTCTTTTGTGCCTTGAGACAAGTCTCAATGCATCTATTAGCAGTTCCAACATATACGCTATCTTAACAAATGTGACACGATTTCTATATACATCTGCTGTAGGTGCCGAAGGACATATGTCGTTTCCGGAATTCGGATATCCGTGCACCGTTTTGTTGGCGCTTCTGTCGCCGTTGCTATTTGTAACGTTTCCAAAGTTTTCACTTTTCGAAGCAATAAGTATCGGAAAATTGGAAAAGCTATGAACAGTGCTAGTTAAGAAACTCTCGCAGCAGGTATTCAATGACAGGCAGAAAATTATACCTAATAACCAGTCTAAATGCAAAAATGTAAGTGGCACCAGTAATGACTGTTTAGTAACTCGTTTTCCACTCTGTCGGTTTCATTTCACTACAATGAAGGCAACAAATGTTCTGCACAAGACTTGCTAAGCAGATAGAAATCGGTTATTTTAATGTTGTTTTGGTTCATTTCTAAACAATTATTACAAACGTGACAATCGCTGCATCTCGTGCATACACCCAATGTCTAGATGAGCTTTCCTACACTGCCGGCACCGGGCACGAAAAACGATAATTTATATTTACTTTATTGATAGTTTTACTATGTTGCTGTGCGTTACATGTTTCAGCTAATAGTCAACCGATCACTGAGATAACATCAATAAATTTTTGAATTATGCTTCATATCTAAAAATGAGGACGTGATATTTTGTGCATTGTTTCTGACGTTTAGCACTTAGTATTCCCGAGGTATCTGTTGTTTAGCGGATGACGGATGAAGCATTACTACATGTTGAAAACCTAAGTATGCAAACATTTATGAAGTGACTATGACACTTTTTCGTCTGCTGTGTCGTCTCTTCAGACTCATCCGCTGATACTGGATGGTGGTATGTGGTGTTTTAGGCACTCATGCAGCGGTGTACCCAGACTCCCACTTTAAAGATGTAACTTCAGCAATGATACTGTGATACTTCACTGTTTCGCTTCACATTAGTAATCAAAACTACGTACATACCACTGAGATTCGCATTTTTCTTTAGCGTAAGCCACTGAACTTGCTTCCTAGTTGTCAAAGACGTATTTAATATGTAATTAAAATGAAACGAAAATTGTATTACGTTGGGATTGGCCGACTATTCGCCGAAACTGTAAGCTTGCATTTGGAGATAAAAAATACGTATAATCTTAACACACGAGAGTGGAAGGTCACGGGATGATACCTGTAGCGCTAAAAAAATTCGACATTTTATTGTAAGGACACTTTATCGTCAACCCGAGAACAGATCTGAATAAAGTGAAGCTGTCTACAATCCGAAGATTCTTATGAGCCGTGCAAAACTTTAGCAGTCATGGTCCTATTATAGGTGGTGTGTCCTTGACTTTCTCCAGCCTCTGAAATAAGTAGATCTATCAGTTAAAGTGGGCCCTACAATTTAACGTAGTTTCCGACTCACAGTTGATCTATGCATTTCTCATATTCACGTAATAATATCACCGATGAAAGAATGAGATGAACGTAAAAAATGTCGTCGGAGAGACCGCAACTGAAAATAGAAAATTCAGTTTTATAGCCAGTTAATGACCGACTCAGGCACCTCACAAGCAATGGTATAGAATATAATATCATATTGCATTGTTGACTGATGGATGCCGTGGATTAGATCCAGTCGCCTAACTAATGTAGGCTTGTTTCTGCTATCTCTTGTCGGTGACGGAGAGAAAGACGTGAGTTGGTAAATACCAGTACCAGCGTATAGTTTAAATTTCTCGAACAGGACCAGCCACGTCGCAGACCTTTTAACATGCCTTCACGCTCGATTGGCAACAGTAACAGAAAAATAAACACAGCAAGTACAGGCATTTAATAACAATGCGACCATTTGCGTGATAATACAAAATGAGCCACTGGCTGTTAAAAACTATATCCCTTGATTAACTTTGTTCTCGTTTACGTAGAATTCTTCTTTGGCGAGTTTTCTAGTTCGATTATCTCGGTTCCTACATAACGGATGACTTGTTGCTTTCATATATGTACGGTGAAATGTAATACGAAATAGGAACAATATTTTCACTTCAGCATTCCTTAATGTGTGTCGATTCTTTCACTTCATAACATCACTCAAAACACTTTGCATAATTCTAAGAAAATATTTACAAAAACTAATATTCTGTAAAGCACATCATAACTGCTTGCATCTCATTCCATCATAACTGTACAATACCAGATCCAAAGTCCAACCAATTACGCTACCACAGAACTACAACCAACTCATAACCTGACTACACTCAGACTGACTCCTGCTTCTTACTCCGTAACAGACTGTATTGTACTGATTAGAGAGGCGTCAACATGGGTTACCAAACTGGATTAACTCGGTTTGAGGGGATCTCAAGTCAAGCCGAGTTACATTGTTAACCAACTCGAGTTGTACGGTATTGCAGCGCCTGTGTTATTCTGATTACGATTCTGCGGTACTATATTCGTTATGAAATGCATCAAATGAATTCGGAATTGCGAATAAGGACAACCATCAGCTGTAGAATGGAATGACGACAATTAAAATTTTTGCCGGACTTGGACTCGAACCCGGATTTCCCGTTTATCGCGAAAGGTAGCCTTCCCAGTTGGCTATTTTTTTTTTTCTTTACTTGGACGTCGGTTTGATGTCGCAGCAGTCTACTCAATGATCTACTTCTTCTTTTGCCGCTCGGGATTAGCCGAGAGGTCTTAGGCGCTGCAGCCCATGGACTGTGCGGCTGGTCCCGGCGGAGGTTCGAGTCCTCCCTCGGGCATGGGTGTGTGTGTTTGTCCTTAGGATAATTTAGGTTAAGTAGTGCGTAAGCTTAGGGACTGATGACCTTAGCAGTTAAGTCCCATAAGATTTCACGCATTTGAACTTCTTCGTTTATTTATTTTTTTAATGTAGTGGACTGGGATGAGAACGTGTTATCTTTTTTTATTTTTCTTTTATTTTTTGGAATGACAGCAATAAAAATTTGTGCGGAACCGTGAGTCGAACTGGGATTTCTCACTTATGACGAGCAGTCGTCTTATCATTTTTATTTTTTTGGTGGTCTCGTTTTTGTTCATTGTATCTGCTCGGTGCGGACGTCGCAAGACACCCGTTTCAGTTCGTCGTTGATCCATTAACTCAGTTTTTTTATCACAGAGGGCATCAAACCCTCTGACCGAACACGCTGAGTTACCGTGCCGGCTACCATTTGGTTATCTTTCTTTTATGTCCAAAGGAGCTTTGCATCGTAATCAGAATAACACAGGCATTGCAATTTCGTACTTATCTGCCAATACCGGGCAAGTGACTTTAAAGTAGATAATCAGACCAGTACAGGATGTACGAGTTCCACCACATACGAAAGTTTGGTTCTGGCAGTGAGTCGTGCACGGATAGCCAAATGGTAAAGTGCCCCCTTGCAATAAGCGGCAAATCCGTGTTCGAATCCCAGTTCGACACAAATTTTCATTGTCGTGATTCCATTCTACAGCTGATGATTGTCCTTATTCGAAATCATGAATTCATTTAATGTTACTCGAGTTGGGATCCACCGCTGCGTGGCAGCCGTCACAGATATCGATGATGGTTTCGCTCGAGGTTGCAGTTTACCAGCGTCGCACAAACCGAACGCGGGTTGTGCCGAATAGAGTTTCTGCCTAGAGAACGGGACGTCAGCTACTTTGATCTTTAACACTGCAGTAGCATATTATGATTTATTTTGTTCGATCAAAGTTTGTCAAGCGTTTGATAAATGTTATTTACGAACTGTTCTGTACAGAACATTAGCGTCTTGACGACTCGGAAATATATAATATATTAAAATTTTGAGTAAAACATTCATGCTTGAGGCGTGGTATTTGGCTACCTTGAGACAGTTCGATCGTCGTCAAAATCCTTACAGCTAATGCCGGATATCTCACCGCACTATTTGTGCACACTCTTAATTCAATAATCATTTCAAGACTACACTAAGGTCGTCCGATCACCATCCAAATCTTACACCAAATTCAAAGTGTCTCATGAGTGCATTTTCAAATTTTAGCCGGTAGTGTGGCATCCATTAATGCTCGTAACAATATTTCACTATACGTGTCAAAACCTGTAATGTGAATTTCGGTAGTTCACAATTTATTTTCAAACTTTCAAATGAAAAGTCCCAAAATTGCGTGGTACGCAGTCATGTTCGCGAACAGGAATTTTGCTACTATGCGATCGCCCAATAGCTGTCAAAATTTACACAGCAGCTTTCGAATGGTTCAGAAGCTTATTTTCCAAATTTCAAAAGACCCATGATTGCTGCCTGCTGCGCTGCATTCAGTCACACTCGCGAATGGGATTTTGGCTACCTTACGATCGACCAATGGTTGCCAAAATCTATACTCTGAACTTCGGATGTTTCATAAGCGTATTTTCAAAGTTTCAAACCAAAAGACCCGATACTGCGATCTCTAGTGCGATATGCAGTCATAATCATGAACAGCCATTTGATTACCTTTCGATCGCCCTACTCCCATCAAAATCTGTACTGCATATTTCAGGTTTTTCACAAGTCTGTCTTCAAAATTTCAAGCTGGAAGACCAAAAATTACGCGCTGTGTAGTATCATCCTGCTTTTCGCTGTATGTGTAATATGGGTAATAGAACTGAATGGTAAGGTGCGCAGATGCGAAAGAGAGGACGGCGTTGAATGTTAGCTCTTTTTTGTCGTCCCAACTCGGTTTAACTAGGTTTCAACTCGGTTTACACATACTTTCAACTTAGTTAACTCGGTTTGGCGTAAAGCCGAGTTGGCTTGTCGCTAGTATTGATACACAAAAATACAACAATAAAAGATACCATAACTCACAGCTCACAGATGTTTGAACACATCGACATTTACATCCAGAGATATATGTTCAGTATCGATATGATTGAAATTATTTCCCTTTTAACATTTCATAAAAGAAATGGTCATAGGAAACAATAAGTGTTACATTAACGTGTACGAAGAAGGTAAATATTTTAGCATTTGGTGTATCGTAATCTACGATATCGCGGAAAACCAGAAGTATAGAGAAGTTCCACTACAATCTTTCTACTTTTTATCAAGCAAAAATTTAAATTTCGGCTGCGAAGCCATTACGTCAGCTCAACACACTATTTGTAGACGAATAGTTTCCGTTAATACAGCAGTTATTCATCTATATGTAATAACACATGTTTTTGTTCTACTCCATTGGTGAGTCGCAGCAGAAGGTCGTAAACATTGGCGGAAAACTACTTCAGCTGCTGTCTTGCATTTTAAATAGGAACGTCGGAAGCAGAAAAATGAAAAGCGTCAGAGAAGCAAACTTCTCCAGGCTCAGACAGCCCTCCACCCTCTATAATGTGCACTGTATGTGGCCACACGTTTCATGCCAGGATTGGCCGCTAAGCCATCACAGGCATCTCCATATCTGAACTGCGATGCAGCAATGGGAATGCAGGAGAAATGTGGAGACTCGGATGCGAGTGTCAGCTGAGGACGACTCTTCAGTCAGGAGCAGGCCGGAGTGGCTGAGCGGTTCTAGGCGCTACAGTCTGGAACCGCGCAACCGCTAAGGTCGCAGGTTCTAATCCTGCCTCGGGCATGGATGTGTGTGATGTCCTTAGGATAGTTAGGTTTAAGTAGTTCTAAGTTCTCTCCAGGTTAGTCTGTCCTGTGTTAGACTCTTCATTTCCCAATACTACTGCAACATACATCCAGTTGATCCTGCTTACTTTATTCATTCCTCGGTTACCCTCAAAAAAATTTTACCCCCCTCAATTTTATCCATTACCAAACTAATGGTTCTGTGATGCCTCAGCATGTGTTCTATCATCAAGTGGTCCCTTCTTTTAGTGAATTTGTGACATAAATCAATCACTTTTTTTACCCGTCCTATCAGTATGTCTTTATTAATTATTCATTGTACCCACCTAATCTTGAGCACTGTTCTGTGGCATTACATTTCAAAGAGTCCTATCCTCTCTTATTGTCTGAACTGCTCATCGTCCACGTTTCATTTCCGTGCAGGGCTTCCGTTCAGACGAAGGCATTCAGAAAAAGACTTCCTAACAGCTAAATTTGTATTATATGTTAACAAACTTCTCTTTTTTCCAAATGGTTTTCTAGCTATAATCAGTCTACAGTTTACATCTTCTCTACTTCGACCAACATCGGTGATTTTGATGCCCTAAAGGCAAAAATCGTCTGTTACTCCTAATGTCTCATTCCCTGCTCTAATTCCCCCAGCATCGTTTGGTTTCATTCAACTGCATTCTATGAAACGTCCCCTTTGAAAAATTTCTGAATTACTGTGCTGATAAACCTCTTACACTATTTGCTTTTCAAACAGCTGAGCAAAACTGAACGTACTCAAACATTCACTAAAGTGACACAAAATATTTTTAGCGCAACGCAATCTGACTTTCAAAAATCCCTACAAAAGAATGGCCCTGACTAACATTAACCTATACCTTTCACAAATCACTTACCTCACAAAAATCTTCATTACTCGAACTACTGCAATACAGCGAGCGCCACTACTGCCAGCTAAATAAAAGATTCAAACTACGGAAGGCACTAACTACTGATAGGCATAGTTAGCAAATGAAAGATTTTAATAGAGAACAAACAATGTATTTACCTTAATAGTCATAATATATATAGCAGTTCATGACATCCATTCTGTACTCAAAAATCCGCCATCTCATTTCCCACATCCACCACTGCTGGCGGCTCACCTCCAACTGCGCAACGCTACGCGCTGTTCACGTCCAGCTGCCCAACACTACAATGGCAGACAACAATGCAAACTAGCCACAGACTGCACACAGCACAGCCAGTGATTTTCATACAGAGAGCGCTACGTGGCGGCGGCGTTACCAATATAAGAACCTAAACAGCCTACTTACATCTATTACACCTGCTTTACTTTTGTCAATGTTCATCTTATAACCACTTTTCAATACACTATGCTCTCCATTCAGCTGATCTTGAACATACCGATTTCTATGATAATTTTCTTTCAACATCAACTCACAATAACACACATCATTGGTATATAGCCGAGATGGGACTCGAAACCTGGACCTTCACTTCACTTGGCAGTCACGCTACAGCATAGGTTAAAAAACAGCCATACTTTGAGGATGAAAAAAAAAACAAGTATTGGAATTTAATGAAACTTCCTTGAAATTAAAATTGTGTGCTAGACGGGGACTCGAACGCGTGCAGAAGGCAAAGATCTCAAGTCGAGTCCCGACCCGGAACACGATTTTAATCTGCTGTACTTACATTTATAAGTACTTATATTTATTTATATTTTATATTTACAAAAAAAAGGAAATAAAATAACTGAACTTCCGGATGGAGCGCCACTATATGTCGTGTTAGCGAGACTGGGTGCGGAACAATTAGTGCTTTTGTTTTGAAGACACATATCTATCCATCAGGGTGAAGCATCAGGAGAGGAGAATATGACCGAAACGACCTCCAATAATTCAAAGCAAAATGGTGCAATGGTTAAGGAAATGGGCTAGCATTAGGGAGTAATGAGGTTCAAAACCCGACTTGACCATGCAAATGTAAGGTTTCCGTGGTTTTTCTAGCTCAAGGTGAAAGCAAGGATGTTCTTTTTTTGTTAAAGACACCACCGAATTCCTTCCCTGTTCTTCGCCGTTCCGAGCCTTGCTCCGTCTCTAACGGCGTTGTCATCATCGACGGAACAGTAGACCCTAATCCAGAACGAATTTTCGCTCTGCATAGGAATGTGCGCCGATTTGAAACTTCTCAGCAGATTAAAATCGTGTTCCGGGTCGGGACTCGAACTTGAGATCTTTGCCTTCTGCACGCGTTCGAGTCCCCGTCTAGCACACAATTTTAATTTCAAGGAAGTTTCATTAAATTCCAATACTTGTTTTTTTTTCATCCTCAAAGTATGGCTGTTTTTTAACCTATGCTGTAATGGACATAAACTTGAAGAGACTAGTAATCATACAACTTTGAGCGCGAGGAAAGAAAAATGACGACTTTATAATCGAATTAATCATCTAGTGCACATTGCATGGAGACAGTATAATCATTTAGATAATGTATATGGCTTGAGGAACTATTCAAGAGCAAAGGGCATCCTTGTGCACGAAGTAAAGTATTTCAAATTCTCTATCAAAATGGGCAGCATAAAAAATTTTCTGTTAGACTTTTATTTTTATTTTATTTATTTGTGCATTTATTTCACTTGACAAGATTCCCGAGAGGGAAGGCATGGTCATGTAAACAGTTGAGGCTTTTATTTTTTCTTGATTGTGGATTGGTTCTGCATAAGTCGCAGGTTGCTGGGTTATTTTGCTGAATCTATCCGATCTCGTGTTCCAGTTATGGAATGATGATGGGTATTTGATATGCGAGGATAGGCGTTGAGAGCACCGGTGATTAAGAAATCTGCGAAGAAAACAGCGAGTGAAAAGCACGTCGCCTATACGGCCATGTCTGCTTTCACTGAACGTGGGAAGGACTAATGTGGTCGAACAACCGAATATTATACAAGTGTTCTGACAAGATAGCGTCTTCAGGAGGTTTTTTCTCTTGTACTGCGTCTAATATCACCACAGTAGTCACAGTAGTAAACATTCGGCAGTATTGCTAGACGGGATTAATTTTTGTTTTATTTTGGGTGGAAATAGTTATCTAAAATAAAATAAAAATTAGTCGAGTCTTTAATTCAGCTGATGGTGATGACATTTGGTTTGCGGGGCACTCATCTGCGCGGTTATCAACGCCCGTACAAAATTCCAATCTTTACATAGTCCAAATTCGCCACTTGCACGAATGATGATGAAATGATGCTGGTAACACAAACACCCAGTCCCCGAGCGGAGAAAATACCCGACCCGGTAGGAAATCGAACCCAGGACGCCTTGACCCAAAGGCAGCAACGCTAGCCACTAGACTAATCCTGCCGAGTGTTAACTATACGGCACAGAGAGTGGAAACTCCAGACGACTCGAGCTGTCCATAAATACTTGGTAAGAGATGTGTGACATTCGGTTGTTGGAACCCGTCAACCCTTCCTGTACTCAGGTAAGGTGTGGGCGGCCGGATAGGCAAATGTTTTAAGAAATGTTACTTTGAGCTGTGGTAACACGAATTTCATTCACATCGAATGTTTCAGTTCATTCTGCGCAAAGAACGGAAGGGAAGAAAGAAGCTGTAAAAGATTTAAGGTGAAGCAATGGCAAGCTAACAATTACTTTGTTTCTTCCCCAAATAGAATAGGGAATGGAGCTAAAATATGGGTTCTCACATCCTCTGCCATTCACTTAAGATTGACTTCGTTATTGTGGATCGAAGTGTGCATAGTGGTCATTCTGTTTCCGTTGGACAGCGAAGTGGTGACCATTGTGTTTGACGCTGTCATGCGTGTTCAGCGAAAACACTGCGCTTACACTTCATAGTATGAAATCGACGAGCTGATTGTGCCCGCACTAGCAGTCGTCAGCAGTGGGTTACGTGATTTACCTTGTAAACAAGAGTGCTTCGCTCTTTCGCAGTACAGTACCTTGATAGTCCTTCTGACAGCACTTAATTCGCCATTCTGACAGCACTTAATTCGCCATTCTCCACAGTACTCTGTCATCATACTACTGCATTGTAACTGGTGTGACACTGAAGTATTGATTATTCTAATTCTGTAGACATGTTCACTGAAGATCACTGTTTTCCGATGTATTAATATCCAATAGTCATATTTTGCCCAAGAGTTTTCTAAACAACCAGATTGGATGCTTGCCCCGATAATTTCACAGCTTTCTTCCATTACTCCATAGCATAATAGCAATATGGATTCGGCACTACGTATTCCTTTTACTGGCATTTGAATCATTGATATTTTGTTGTTGTTGTTGTGGTCTTCAGTCCTGAGACTGGTTTGATGCAGCTCTCCATGCTACTCTATCCTGTGCAAGCTTCTTCATCTCCCATGCAACCTACATCCTTCTGAATCTGCTTAGTGCATTCATCTCTTGGTCTCCCTCTGCGATTTTTAACCTCCACGCTGCCCTCCAATGCTAAATTTGTGATCCCTTGATACCTCAGAACATGTCCTACCAACCGGTCCCTTCTTCTTGTCAAGTTGTGCCACAAACTCCTCCTATTCTCCCCAATTCTATTAAATACCTCCTCATTAGTTATGTGATCTACCCATCTAATCTTCAGCATTTTTCTGTAGCACCACATTTCGAAAGCTTCTATTCTCTTCTTGTTCAGACTATTTATCGTCCGTGTTTCACTTCCGCACATGGCTACACTCCATACAAATTCTTTCAGAAAAGACTTCCTGACACTTAAATCTATACTCGATGTTAACAAATTTCTCTTCTTGAGAAACGCTTTCCTTGCCATTGCCAGTCTACATTTTATATCCTCTCTACTTCGACCATCATCAGTCATTTTGCTCCCCAAATAGCAAAACTCCTTTACTACTTTAAGTGTCTCATTTCCTAATCTAATTCCCTCCGGATCACCCGACTTAATTCGACTACATTCCATATCCTCGTTTTGCTTTTGTTGATGTTCATCTTATATCCTCCTTTCAAGACACTGTCCATTCCGTTCAACTGCTCATCCAAGTCCTTTGCTATCTCTGACAGAATTACAATGTCATCGGCGAACCTCGAGGTTTTTACTTCTTCTCCATGGATTTTAATACCTACTCCGAATTTTTCTTTTGTTTCCTTTACTGCTTGCTCAATATACAGATTGAACAACATCGGGGATAGGCATCAACCCTGTCTCACTCCCTTCCAAATCACTGCTTCCCTTTCATGCCCCTCGACTCTTATAACTGCCATCTGGTTTCTGCACAAATTGTAAATAGCCTTTCACTCCCTGTATTTTACCCCTGCCACCGTCAGAATTTGAAAGAGAGTATTCCAGTCAACATTGTAAAATGCTTTCTCTAAGTGTACAAAGTCTAGAAACGTAGGTTTGCCTTTCCATAATCTATTTTCTAAGATAAGTCGTACGGTCAGTATTGCCTCCCGTGTTCCAACATTTCTACGGAATCCAAACTGATCTTCCCCGAGGTCGGCTTCTACCAGGATTTCCATTCGTCTGTGAAGAATATCATTGCTATATTGTTTCGGAATTCCGGCTCGCCCTGTAGTTTCTGCTTATGGAGCGCCATTAGTTTTGTTTTGGAGCTGATGGAGTCCACAAGTGCACCCTTCAGTTCCGGAGTGACTTTTGAAGCTGTTGTCCTTTTATATTTCGTCACAGTCCTCTTCAATGACCGTCTGTCACGATCATTCAACACTCTCTTTCGTCCGCGTTGTGATTTACCGGATGATGCTTCTCCGCTTTCCTTTTACGCAGCATAAATCTTCGATATCCTTAGGTAGCCATGGCTATGGAAGCACTTGCCATACGACTGCGAACAGTTTGCCTACGTTCGAATTCACGTTGCCCGACATAACGCACTCACAACTACACAGACCATTATTCCAACTACGGTTGACATTTGCAACGCATTGACGACGTTGCCCAGGCGCCGTTCGTGGTCAAGTGCAACAGGGCAAGCTTGAGGCTTGCATCTGCACTTATGTTGAAACATGCATTTTGCGCTTTCATATTTCTGTTCGACACCTGTAAACTCCGATGGAAAATGATTAAGTAATGCAGAAGGACCAAGTAACGTTTGATGTAAGGACTGGTGGATAACTGTACTGGAAATAAGTCTGATGTCATGCACTTAAATAAAGAGAAAGAGTAAACATTGTTTTACCACACTATTAACGGTTAGATGATTAATCAGTTACACGTACTTTGCGGTGTCTGTTTAGAGCGATCTATGCTTAAAGGAGCGCATGAATCTCGTCATTAGGGCTGGACGTGCGGCACTGGGATTTCCGGAAGAATCCAATGGATTGTGTAATCCAAACGCGAAACAATTTGCCAGCAAATCACCACTTCTTCAGTTCAATTACTTCTGGAATGTTATTCGTCGGTGTGAAGTGTTTACCAAGTAGCATTAGTGGATGCCACAGCGACGATCCAAAGAAATTGTTTCGGGTCTGTAACCGTGACAGATATGCTTAACTAACATGAATGAGAGACGCTCTGTACGTCACACGTGGCCTTCGCAGCAAAACGTCTCGTTACAAAACGAGCCAACAAGTGTATTGCACACATCAAAAATAGGTTTGCATCACCACGGTTCCCAGAACTCCTGAAGATAGACGTTGACTATGGATATTATATCACAGACACAATCCCTTTGGCTGTTCAGAGATATCACTAAACCCGCCCAAAGATGTAAACAACCGTGCATGAACAGCGCCTATTAGACGGAGGCGGTCCGACAGCCGATCAGTTCCAGGCATTCCACCGGGAACGAGGTACACGGCTCGTTTGTCTGTAGTTCAACCATGCCTAGACGGTCAATACGGCGGTTCGATCGCGTACGGATTGTTACTTTGTGCCAGGAAGGTCTCTCAAACAAGGGAAGTGCCCAGGCGTCTCGGAGTGAACCAAAGAGATGTTGTTCGGACATGGAGGAGATACAGAGAGACAGGAACTGTGGACGACATGCTTCGCTCAGGCCACCCAAGGGCTACTACTGCAGTGGATGACCGTGACCTACGGATTATGGCTCGGAGGAACCCTGACAACAACGCCACCATGCTGAATAATGCTTTTCCTGCAGCCACACGACGTTGTGTTACGACTCAAACTGTGCGAAATAGGCTACATGATGCGCGAATTCACTCGCGACGTCCATGGCGATGTTCATCTTTGCAACCATGACATTCTGCAGCGCGGTACCCAACAACATGCCAAATGGACCGCTCACGATTGGCATTACTTTCTCTTCACCAATGAGTGTCGGATATACCTTCAACCAGACAATCGACGAAGACCTGTTTGGAGGCAACACGGTGGGCTGAACGCCTTAGGCACACTGTCCAACGAGTGCAGCAAGGTGGAGGTTCTCTGCTGCTTTGGGGTAGCATTATGTGGGGCCGAGGTACCATCAATGCCCGCAGGCGGCCACAGAGTACTGCAGGTTACCTTGCTCGGGACCTTACCGCAGCCACTGGAACAGTTGTCTCCAGATGCACAGTCTACAGACGACTGAACAGACATGGTTTATTGGCCCGGAGACCGGCAAGGTGCATCCCACTGACCCCTGGCCACAGGAGAGCCCGTAAAGCCTGGTGTCAAGAACACAGTGCATGGTAATTGTGGTAATTGGAACAGTGGTCCCAGGTTATGTTCACGGACGAGTCCAGGCATAGTCTGAACAGTGATTCTCGCCGAGTTTTCATCTGGCGTGAACTATGAACCAGATACCAACCCCTTAATGTCTTTGAAAGGGACCTGTATGGAGGTCGTGGTTTGATGGTGTGGTGTGGGATTATGATTGGTGCACGTACACCCCTGCATGTCTTTGACAGAGGAACTGTAACAGGTCAGGTGTATCGGTACGTCATTTTGCACCAGTATGTCCGCCTTTTCAGGGGTGCTGTGGGTCCCACCTTCCTCCTGATGGATGATAACGCACGGCCCCACCGAGCTGCCATCGTGGAGGAGTACCTTGAAACAGAAGATATCAGGCGAAAGGAGTGGCCTGCCTGCTCTCCAGACCAAAACCTCATCGAGCACGTCGGGGATGCTCTCGGTCGACGTATCGCTGCACGTCTTCAAACCACTACGACACTTCAGGAGCTCCTGTAGGCACTGGTGCAAGAATGGGAGGCTATACCCCAGCAGCTGCTCGACCACCTGATCCAGAGTATGCCATCCCGCTGTGTGGCCTGTGTACGTGTGCATGGTGATCATATCCCATATTGACGTCGGGATACATGCGCAGGAAACAGTGGCGTTTTGAAGCACATATGTTTCGGGTCGGTTTTCCCAACTTATCACCAATACCGTGGACTTACAAATCTGTGTCGTGTGTGTTCCCTATGTGCATAGGCTATTAGCGCAGTTTTGTGTAGTGCCACGTTGTGTGGCACCACATTCTGCAATTATCCTTAATTTATGAGCATGAGTGTAGATCTGTCCTGCAACGCCATTCGGATGAGGTGTCGATATTCTCGGGTGGTGGTGTGGGTGGTGCGAACTGACCCATCTGGTCGTGTTCTATGGCCTTCCATGGACCATTATCCACACACCCGTTCCACTGCCGACACTTCGTCTTACACGAGTAGCAATTTCCCTGATGGATGCCTCGCATTCTGTCATGCCAACAATGCGCCCTCTTTCAAACTCACTGGTTTGACGGTACGATTGCTGCATATATCTGCGAGGCATCCGGCACATCTACTCAAGTCACAGTGATCCATTGCCTTCGGTCTATAGGGACAACGAGAGCCACACGAATATTTTTCTGGAAGGTGGTTTTGCGCAGGAATATCGATGTTGAGCCGACATGGTTGAAACGTTAGTCATTTCTCCAGAACATACTAATGTACATGTCCTGTGAATATGAATGTCCTATCTCTAGTTTCAAATTCTGAAGGTGGCAGGGGTAAAATACAGGGAACGAAAGGCTATTTACAGTTTGTACAGAAACCAGATGGCAGTTATAAGAGTCGAGGGGCATGAAAGGGAAGCAGTGGTTGGGAAAGGAGTAAGACAGGGTTGTAGCCTCTCCCCGATGTTATTCAATCTGTATATTGAGCAAGCAGTAAAGGAAACAAAAGAAAAATTCGGAGTAGGTATTAAAATTCATGGAGAAGAAGTAAAAACTTTGAGGTTCGCCGATGACATTGTAATTCTGTCAGAGACAGCAAAGGACTTGGAAGAGCAGTTGAACGGAATGGACAGTGTCTTGAAAGGAGGATATAAGATGAACATCAACAAAAGCAAAACGAGGATAATGGAATGTAGTCAAATTAAGTCGGGTGATGCTGAGGGAATTAGATTAGGAAATGAGACACTTAAAGTAGTAAAGGAGTTTTGCTATTTGGGGAGTAAAATAACCGATGATGGTCGAAGTAGAGAGGATATAAAATGTAGACTGGCAATGGCAAGGAAAGCGTTTCTCAAGAAGAGAAATTTGTTAACATCGAATATAGATTTAGGTGTCAGGAAATCGTTTCTGAAAGTATTTGTATGGAGTGTAGCCATGTATGGAAGTGAAACATGGACGATAACTAGTTTGGACAAGAAGAGAATAGAAGCTTTCGAAATGTGGTACTACAGAAGAATGCTGAAGATAAGGTGGGTAGATCACGTAACTAATGAGGAGGTATTGAATAGGATTGGGGAGAAGAGAAGTTTGTGGCACAACTTGACTAGAAGAAGGGATCGGTTGGTAGGACATGTTTTGAGGCATCAAGGGATCACAAATTTAGCATTGGAGGGCAGTGTGGAGGGTAAAAATCGTAGAGGGAGACCAAGAGATGAATACACTAAGCAGATTCAGAAGGATGTAGGTTGCAGTAGATACTGGGAGATGAAGAAGCTTGCACAGGATAGAGTAGCATGGAGAGCTGCATCAAACCAGTCTCAGGACTGAAGACAACAACAACAACAACATCTCTAGTCGTTAAAGGTGTTCTGTTTTTTTCTAAACATGACTGTAACTACTGTGTAACGAACCACCACAGGTCACGCGTAGTGCTCGGGTTCACCTTGGATATAGAGGATGTCCCAGAAGAAAAGATCTATATTCAGGGATATGACAGGAACGATCATTCGACTTAAAAAGTCTTCTGAATATGTGCTCTAAAATGCTCGCCTTAAGAACTATGAGTTCTTCTTCATCGTCAGTTCTGTGAATCAAATCTCTTATGCTGCATGCTCTTTGGTTTCCATATTTTGAAAGGAGGTAGTACGGGTCAAAACAGAAAAGGTCCAGTAAACATGGACTGTAAAGTGCATACTTCAAGAGCTATGTGGTCTTGTTCATATTCACTACTGTGAAACACATCTATGCTACTCAAGTGCCCATATCTCTAAATGTATGCATTTTAGAGCCCAAGTTTACAAAAAAACTTTTCTTGGTTTGGTCCATAGGCTTCCTCACAAAATATGGAAAGCAAAGAAGAGATTTGTTTTACAGTATCGAAGATGAAGAAGTGCCCATAACTCTTAAGGTATGCATTTTAGCGCCCATGTTTACTAGACATTTTGCTTCGAATGATCGTTCCTGACATATCCATGAATATGGATCATTTCTCCTTTGACAAACTGTTGGTTTATCGACGATCTTCTGTCGCCGTCTTCTGACACAAAAACTTGGAGGCGTCTGTTTCGGGATCTTTAGTCAACGGGAATTTCATTCTCCATATAACGTTTCTCCAGCAGCAGCGGCTGCCTCAACACATCAGAAATGTAGCTGCGGCTGTCCAATCAGCAGCTATGCGAATGCATGCAGAACGCTACTTGCCGTCATCTCTTGTGCCAACAGTGAAGATCGGAGGAAAAAGTGTTATGGTACGAGGATGTTTTTCGTGGCTAGAAAACGTCCGTGATGGCCACTTTTTAGAGCATTGTGTACCGCGTGCAGTAGAGGAACAGTTCGCAGATGATGTTTGTTTGTTTCAGCACGACAATGCACCTTATCGTAAAGCAGACTCTGTGAGTTAACGGTTTACGGATAACAACATTCAAAATGGTTCAAATGGCTCTGAGCACTATGGGACTTAACATCTATGGTCATCAGTCCCCTAGAACTTAGAACTATGAGGGCAGTTCAATAAGTAATGCAACACTTTTTTTTTTCTCGGCCAATTTTGGTTGAAAAAACCGGAAATTTCTTGTAGAATATTTTCAAACATTCCCGCTTCGTCTCGTATAGTTTCATTGACTTCCGACAGGTGGCAGCGCTGTACGGAGCTGTTAAAATGGCGTCTGTAACGGATGTGCGTTGCAAACAACGGGCAGTGATAGAGTTTCTTTTGGCGGAAAACCAGGGCATCTCAGATATTCATAGGCGCTTGCAGAATGTCTACGGTGATCTGGCAGTGGACAAAAGCACGGTGAGTCGTTGGGCAAAGCGTGTGTCATCATCGCCGCAAGGTCAAGCAAGACTGTCTGATCTCCCGCGTGCGGGCCGGCCGTGCACAGCTGTGACTCCTGCAATGGCGGAGCGTGCGAACACACTCGTTCGAGATGATCGACGGATCACCATCAAACAACTCAGTGCTCAACTTGACATCTCTGTTGGTAGTGCTGTCACAATTGTTCACAAAAATCTGAACGAACTTCTCCTTCTTCATGACAACGCAAGACCTCACACAAGTCTTCGCACCCGAGAGGAGCTCACAAAACTTCAGTGGACTGTTCTTCCTCATGCACCCTACAGCCCCGATCTCGCACCGTCGGATTTCCATATGTTTGGCCCAATGAAGGACGCAATCCTTGGGAGGCACTACGCGGATGATGAAGAAGTTATTGATGCAGTACGACGTTGGCTCCGACATCGACCAGTGGAATGGTACCGTGCAGGCATACAGGCCCTCATTTCAAGGTGGCGTAAGGCCGTAGCATTGAATGGAGATTACGTTGAAAAATAGTGTTGTGTAGCTAAAAGATTGGGGAATAACCTGGTGTATTTCAATGCTGAATAAAACAACCCCTGTTTCAGAAAAAAAATGTGTTGCATTACTTATTGAACTGCCCTCGTACTTAAACCTAACTAACCTAAGAACAGCACACAACACCCAGTCATCACGAGGCGATAACAACATTCCTGAAATGGGTTGGGCGGCCCAGATTCCAGACCTGAACCCAATGGAACACCTTCGGGATGAGTTAGAAAGTAGACTTCGCTCCAGACCACTGCGTACAACATCATTACCTCCTCTCTTTTCGGCTCTTGAGTAAGAAAGGGCTGTCATTCTTTCACAGAACTTCACACACCTCATTGAAAGTTCCCCAGCTCAGTTCAGGCCATCATAAAGACTAAGGGAGGACACACCCTGTATTAAATGTCCACTAGCAGATGTGCACATACTTCTGATCTGACGGTGTATGAGCTACACTTGTGTCGGAATGGCTGTCGGACTGATCCGTGATGCGGATAGCTTACTAAAGCGATATTTTCCTCACGCACACACCCACAGACGCACTCATAGCACCTTCTGTTGAGTTACACTGTAGAAATAAAACTAAGACATCTGCTGTTGGTTCAGCTCTTCTATTGGTAGAGACTAAATTAAGTAGCTGAGAGTTAACAATGCAAGGAAATCAAGAAGTTTCAAGAAATGTAGATATTTATTAATCAAACATGGTAAGCAAACACTACGATGGAATTAAAGAGCATTGTGGATTTATATTCGAGTTAGATTAGTATTCAGCAGTGTTCCATCAGAAAATCCGTATTGAAACAAATGTTACATAGTATTGTATTGACACAATTTAAGTCTTTTTTTAATTGTACAGTGTTTTTCGCGTAATGATCCGTTGCAGAGTCAGCCGTTTCCCAACGAAATAGCAGGGAACTGGAAGTGATAGATCCTCCGCCGTCCGCTGTGAAATGGCTTGCGGAGTATAAAAGAAACGAAAAATTTGTGTTTAACGTTCCGTCGACGACAAGCTCATTAGAAATTACCGTAGGATGTGGAGGGAAATAGGACGTGACCTTTTCAAAGGAACCATGCCGGCATTTGCCTTAAGCTGTTTAGGAAAACCACACAAAAGCTAAATCTTGGGGATCTCAACCGCCGTCCCCACGGACGTCAGTCCATTGTGCTAACCACTACGCTGCCTCGTACGTTTTGCGCGATATATATGTAGATGTTAACTTCCTCTGAATATGGCCTCAAACAATGAAGGACGATGTAAAACAGCACGCAGCGGGCTCCGTAAGTTGCCTCTCCCAGAGTACCCAAGTGGCGTGCGGCGAGCGCACGAAGAGGCTCTTCCTGAGAACAGGGAAAAGACACAGAATGCAACCACACATTGTCATTTGTTTCCCCACTGGCGTCACGGGCGGTTTGTGCACGCTGGAATTTTCTGCTGGACATATTAAGCCAAATAACTTCCAAGAATATTATCACTGAATTTCACATAACAACGTCCACCTATACAAATGTCCCTTTGCGTCCAAATATGTAAATTATGGTAATGTTTGTTTGCATTTTACTCCAAACGCTACAAAATAAGTCTGAATGCTGCATTTAAGCACAATTTACTGACTGATCATTCCCATTGCAGTATTTTTAATGAGATAAAGAAAAACGTGGTAAGTATTTATCAGCTTAGAATCTGTAGGCTTTTTGCACACTTATAGTCGAATGGCCAGTTTGTCTCTTATTTATAACAGATAGTATGTGCTGATTCACACGACGGAACCAAATCTTCTGAGCTTTTATTTTTGCCAGGTATTCCATCACTTTCTATTTCACACGACTGACAAAGGAATTTAACTGACGACCGAGTATGCTTTACGTGTCGTTTCGAACAAAAGTATTGCAAATAACAGTTCTTCATCTTTATATAGAGCTACATTCTCTGAAACTTATCTTGGAAGAGCAAATTTATTCATCTATATGACAGCGCACAAGCAGAAGGGAAATCAAAAGTTCAAAGTACTTGCGTATACACCGTGGGCAAGTCAAATAAGTCAATTTTCTGTCCTATGTTCCAAATTCAACAAGTTGCGATCTGTGGCTTTACGTAAGAATTCATCTCGAGTACAAACCTTCTGTGCGCTGTTCCTATGAAATGAAATGTTGCAGCCAGTTTCAGCTCAAGAACTTAAACGAAGGCATTAAATTCTTCTAAATATATCAAGAATTTAAATTTGTGTTTTCAGCACTAATAGTTTGCTGCCTGCGTCACTTACGTTTACTGACGGTGTAATATCGTTCGACACCGAAAGAAAATAATGTGTGAGTTTGTATAAGATAATGAAACAACGCTTGTGTATATAATACACTGGCGTGCAAAACTTAAGGACGAAAGTAACCTTCGCGTGGTGTGTCACAGCCAGGCAATCCAGCTCTATCAAACTTGGAACCGCACAATAACCCTGGGTTCGGTGTGGGGTGGCGGTGGGGTGAGTGGACTGCTGCGGCCTGTTGTGGGGTTGTGAACAACTGAGGGCTACGGCGGGACGAAGCCTCCCCGTCGTTTCTAGGAACCCGGTTCGATACACAATACACACTAGCTTGCCATCTGTGCTCTTGATATGCATGCAATTTGAATCAAACATTTGACTTTGGGTATCCTGTAGTTTTGCTGTCATTTATATGCATCCTTGATAATATTGCAGGTTTCACTAACACCGGTGTCTAAGTTGACCTACTGGCACATGGACCACGTATTTTATGCTGTTGTTAGAACCGTCGTTTCTGACTCTTCTCGTTTAATCGATGTTAATACGTCGTTAAAGAAGTCATTCCTCCAGGAAAATGATTTACCACACCGACCACCGAATGAAGGTCCTCAGATCTGCACCGACCACAACGAACAAAGCAGTCTGTGCAAGGCGCCGGGCAGCCGCATGCGCCACCTGGAAGAGTAGTTCCAGCGTTGAAGCGCGATCCTCGAGGCAGAGCTTAGCTGCCGGCTCGCTGGAGCTAATGGAATGGAAAGTGGCTGGTTTTCCCCTACTCCTGGTCCGCTCAGGGGCACGTCTATCCTCGCTGTTCGTGGCCCATTACCTTCGAAGGCCGCTACTGTATTTCGACGTGTACAACTACGGGGACGGAAAAAATATGGGAACACCGTGAGAAATGCAAGCTGGGACATACATACAGATACTACCCAACAGGTTGCACTGTTCTATTTGACAATGAACGGCACCTGTTCAATGTCCCATTACCTTTTAGTGTTCGGTATAGTTGTGAGTGCGGTGTGGCGGAGCATTGTGCTTTCCAATGTGGGCAAATTGTTGGTGTTCTTATGGTGGGCGCTCCCTTAACAAAGGCAAGAGGCACAGTGTCAAAGTGAAGCGGCAGGGGCATGCGTATTCAAATACAGAGATATGTAAACAGGCAGATTACGGCGCTGCGGTCAGCAACGCCTAATAAGACAACAAGTGTCCGGCGCAGCTGTTAGACCGGTTACTGCTGCTACAATGGCAGGTTATCAAGATTTAAGTGAATATGAACGTGCTGTTATAGTAGGCGCACAAGGGCTGGGACACAGCATCTCCGAGGTAGCCATAAGGTGGAGATTTTCCCATACGACCACTTCGCGAGTATACCGTGAATACTAGGAACCATCAAATTCTGACATCCCTGCGACCGGAAAAAAGGTCCTACAAGAACGGGACCAACGACGACTGAAGAGAATCGTTCAACGTGACAGAAGTGCAATCCTTCCGCAAACTGCTGCAGATCTTAATTCTGGACCATCAACAAGTGTCAGCGTGCGAACCATTTAACGAAACGTCATCGATACGGGCTTTCAAAGCCGAAGGCCCACTTGTGTACTCTTGATCAATGCGTGACACAAAGCTATACGCCTCGCCTGGTTCATTCAACACCGACATTGGACTGTTGAGGCTCTGAGCACTATGGGACTTAACATCTATGGTCATCAGTCCCCTAGAACTTAGAACTACTTAAACCTAACTAACCTAAGGACAGCACACAACGCCCAGCCATCACGAGGCAGAGAAAATCCCTGACTCCGCCGGGAATAGAACCCGGGAACCCGGGCGTGGGAAGCGAGAACGCTACCGCACGACCACGAGATGCGGGCTGGGACTGTTGATGACTGGAAACATGTTGCCTGGTCGGACGAGTCTCGTTTCAATTTGTATCGAGCAGATGGACGTGTATGGGTATGGAGACAATTTCTTGAATCCATGGACCCTGCATGTCAGCAGGGGACTGTTCAAGCTGGTGGAGGTTCTGTAATGGTGTGGGGCGTGTGCTGTTGGAGTGATATGGGATCCCTGATACGTCTAGAAACGACTCTGACAAGTGACACGTATTTAAGCATCCTGTCTAATCACTTGCATGCCGACGGACTTTGGCAATTGCAGCAGGACAATGCGACACCTCTCACGTCCAGATTTGCTACAGAGAGGCCCCAGGAACACTCTTCTGAGGTTAGACACTTCCGCTGGCCACCAAAGTCTCCACACATGAACATTATTCAACGTATCTTGGATGCCTTGCAGCGTGCTGTTCAGAAGAGATCTTGACCCCCTCGTACTCATGCGGCCCTGCATGTTTCATGGTGTCAGTTCCCTCGAGCACTACTTCAGACATTAATCGAGTCCATGCCACGTCGTGTTGCGGCTCTTCTGCGTTCTCGCGGGGGCCCTACACGATATTAGACAGGCGTACCAATTTATTTGGCTCTTCAGTGTATATGCTTATACAAGGAATGCGGGAAAACCGTCGAAAGTGTGTGTTGAGTCATCGTGATAGAGGGGCACTGAAAAGCATTGTGACGAAAAATAAGAGGGCAACAGCTGCAAAAGCCGCTGCAGACTTGAACGTCTCACTGGCAAACCCCGTCAGCGCCAAAACAACACGAAGAGGGCACCAGAAACAGGGAATTGCAGAGCGAGGTGGAATTCCAAAACCAGTCATCAGTGATGTAAATACCCGTAACAGGAGAAAGTGCTGCCGAAGCCATAAAACCTGGACTATGGAGCAATAGAAGAATATCATTTGGTCGAATGACAATGTTTCTGGTCGAGTTTACGTCCTAATAATGAAAGATAGCGGTGATTCGGTGAGGATTTGGGCAACCATTCATCATATTCCATGGACTCAGTGGTTACCCTGCAAGGTCACATTACTACCACGAATTGTGCGATCATTTCGGCTGACCAGGTCCATCCCATAGCACAATATTTGTTGTGCAACGTCGTTGCTGTGATCCAAGACGATAGGACCAGTGATCACACAGGTGTCAGTCCAGGACTGGTTTTGTGAACACGAAGATAAATTGTAGCATCTTCCCTGGCCACTACAGTCACCAGATCTCACTATTACTGAGCTATTGTGCTCTATTTTACAGAGAAGGGTACGTGAGGGCTATACACTTCCATCAGCTGTTTTGAACGGCAATGGTTTCCCTAAACCGTGTTAGGCATGGTAATGTGTTGTGCTTGTGGTATTTCCATAGTTTTGTCCTCCCCCTCCCCCCCCCCCCCCATATATTCCTCAATTCCTCAAGCCACTTTCCGATACGCGTTGGAAGGAATGTCTGGTACTGCAGTCATTTGTCCCGTCCACTGTCCCATTCGCGAACTGTTCTATTAACTTATCTGGTTTTCGCATCGAGATTCCTAATAAACTGAAAGCTGCTATGCAATACACTCAGTCAAATTAAGGTACGGAGTATGTTATCAGCTGCTGTGACCACGAAAAATAGATTAAGACAGGAAGATTCGTTGTTCTGCCAACTATTTAATATAGCTTTGGGAAAGGTTATAAGAGAAGTAGATATAATTACAATGGGGATTATACTGTACAAATCATTCCTGGTGCTGGCATATGCAGACGATAGTGATATAATTGTGAGATCGCCAAGAGCAATGAAAGATGCCCTTACAACTTTTGAAAGAGAGGCTAGGAAAATGAATCTAGAGATATATGAAGAGAAACTAGGTATATGCCTGTAACTACGAAAGGTTACCCTAATCAACCGCAGTTCATAGAAATTCGTTCATAGATTTAATCTCGTGAATAAATTTACTTACTTTGCGTCAGAATTAAACATACGAAAAATGTGAATATTTTTGATTTGGCTTCCCTGTGATTGTTGTCGATATCATATGAAACAACAAGTTTACTGTTGCCAGTCACTGTATATTTATTTCCACAAGACGTTTCATACTTTCAAACATACGATATCAAGTGGATTTGTATGTATTAATATGACATGTGTGTGTTGTGTTGCGACAAAGCGTTATTTCAGAACATGGCTCTGTAGAGGTCTTTGACTAAAGACTGAGCGTAAATGTAAATGAGAAAATGAACCAAGTAAAATAGAATCCCCCCAGTGGCCACAGTTTCCTCTATTTCGTCATATATCACACATAAACTGCCACATTTTGTAAACAAAAACGGAGACGCTATTTCAAAGTACAAAGAACATTAGTAAAGCGAAACAATTATTTTGGACAAATTCTTAAAGCATCATTGAGATCTTTTCTTGAAATATTTACACCAACGTATCTATTCAAGTGGTACACAATCATTTCTGTCAAGTTTGTTTAGCTAAAATATATGTAATCGGGATGCATGTTGAAAACATTAAGAGTAATCATCTCTTTGCTAACACTGACAAAACTATAAATAAATAAAAATTTAGGTTGGGGATCGGGGATGGAGGGTGAAATGAGTGACAAGAGGAGAGCAAAGTTTTGGTTTACCACAGCTTCAGTTTATTAGGTTTCCATACGTTATATGTTATATCTAAGAAAATGTTAAAGTAACGTATTTATAAGTAATAAAAATATGAAGATAGATGTACTCTTAATAATATAAATAGATATATGTGATATCAGGCTGACTTGGGGTACTAACTATCGGCTTTTGGGTGGGTCTGTTGGGTCTTATGAGTTAGGTAAGTCAACTGTTAATTTATAAAATATCAAAGAAAAAAACCTGTAAACAACTAAAACAATTCACGATAAATGTGAAGATGGAGAGTAAAGTTTTGGTTATGCCATAGCTGTGGGATGTTAAGATTACATCTGCTACATGTTACAACTAAGTGAAGTTTGACGTTATACATTGATTACGCTTTAAAATAACATGATGATAGGTATATACATCGATTATGCTTTAAAATAACATGATGATAGGTATACTGTTTATAATATAAACCTGTATTTATAATCTAAAGCTGACGATGGGTACAAACTGTTGATGCATGGGTAGATTTGCTGGGTTTTGTGAGTAAGGCTGTGACATTGTCAACCATCTTGTGATTGTTACTGTTTCCAGCAGTATCTAGCCAATAGCGTAATCAAGCAGTAATGGATATCTTCACCTATTTACGCACAATAAGTTACATTTATTTACGTTCATGATCAAGTACCATTCCATGCACCTATCATCGCTACTATGGAGGTATTGAGCACTGTCTCCTGACATTACAATCTTCCTACAGAGAAAAGCATAGTCTGCTTTAAGCCTCATGGAGTTTCCGATGTTATCTGCTACATCACACACACTTCCTACAAAATTTCAAAAATTTTGTATGTGTTGTCTTAATCGCATTTAACATTAAATTTTTTTACAAGGTGATCACCAGTTTTTGTAGCTTAACTGCCATCTTGAGATCACATGTAGTATTAGAGATGCAATTAACAGTGTGCAACGCCGTTGCATCGTCTGTAACATTCTGTATGTATATAAAAATGTAGGGGTATACCGACTCTGTTTCAATTGCTATCACAGATAGCGTGGCTGAATACAAAAGATTTTACCTGAAGATTTAAAATAAGACAGTAATGATGTTGAAACAGTGTCGTACACTGCTAGTTGCATTTATAATATTACATGTGATCTGAAGATGCTAGTTAAGCTACCGAAACTGGTCATCACTTAGTAAAAAAATAAATAAAAAATAATAAAAATAAAAAAAATTAATGTTAAATGTGGCTGAAAAAATACATAAAAATTTTTGGCAACTTTAAAATGGTTTTATAATAAGTTTTTAAAAAAAATTTATGGTGTTATATTAGATTATCTGGTTACGATCGCTTTCTCCTATTTTGACAGTGCCACAAATATTCAGTTATTAGCCGGCCGGGATGGCCGAGCGGTTCTAGGCGCTACATTCTGGAACCGCGCGACTGCTACTGTCGCAGGTTCGAATCCTGCCTTGAGCATGGATGTGTGTGATGTCCTTAGGTTAGTTAGATTTAAGTAGTTCTAAGTTCTAGGGGACTGATGACCTCAGAAGTTAAGTCCCATAGTGCTCAGAGCCATTTGAACCATTTATTCAATTATTGTTACAAACACCCGAGTACATTGCTATTAAAATAAACATTTCCGACATTATTCAGTGTTGATTCTAAGCCGTTGTGAATATGTTTTGTACTGAAGAAAGAATTTTGCTTTAACAACGTGGTACGAAGGTGATAGTAATTTAATAATAGATGAGTGCAATAATAATTTCAACACCGCTACATTTATAAGGAAGGCTGTCTATAATTTACAGAAACGTTTTGAGAAAAATGGAGTTGGGATTGCCACAGGTCAGATATGCCATCAATGAGTGATGAGACTAGGCTTAAAGTTTTACAAGCGGTTATTCAGAGCTACATAAAATCTACTCGCACGCTACCTCTCTAACCGCATGTTTGTAAAACTTTGTGTAGAGAACTGCACACAGGCAAAATTTAAACATTACATACCGTGATCGTAGGTTTCAATTTTGCGAGACAATGTTTTAAGAGCCGCTGATAAGAAGTCGTTTGGTATTAAAATCTACGTGATGTTATCGATTGGGATGGATCTCATGTCGATGAGTAATTGGGCCTTGGTTATTTGATGTAACAGGAACTGGAGAGAACTACCTGGAAATTTTGACAACCTTTTCCACTGCGTGACTGCAAATAACCTACGACGTCTTCAACTCACTTCACTTTCAACATAATGGAGCCCGACCGCATTACGCAACAGCTGTGAGAAACTACGGTAATGAGGCATTTGTTGGGGAAGTTACTGGACGGTAGAGGTCAATGGAAAAGCCACCCGGATCTCCTGACCATACATAAATGAATTTGTTCTTTTGGGGCGTGCTACAAAACCACAAACGACTGAGGACTTGAAAGAAGCTATTTACTGCGCTTTTGAAGACATTGATTCTACTACACGGCTGTGTAAACGAGTATGCTTGGGCGGCCCAGGTCGTCTGACGAAATTTATCAACAAATTTGGAAAACAGTTCATCTATATCATACTCCGCAAGTCACCTAACAGTGAGAAGCGGAGGGTACTTCTGGTACCATTAACTGATCCGCCCTTCCCTGTTATACTCGCTAACGACGCATGGGAAGAATGATTGTCGATAAGCCTCTGTATTAGCTCTAATTTCTCGAAAACAACGTTATAAAGAACCCTGTAGCTTCAATAACATCTTCACTTATTTCAGGAGTCCAATTCTTTGCTTTGCATTCAAGTAAATTACTGTTATAACCTGACGAATCAACATTCGTATGGCCATAACCGTGGATTCTTTGATTGCTCTGGGAGATGTCTCATCGGAATTACAACGGATGAAATAGTAATTCACTTTCTTACATGAATAATAAAGGGATTTATGTTGTGGGTTGGCAGAAGAGCCAACCCGATATACTGCAGGAAGCCGAAAGGCACGCGTTTTAGCTCACGCAGACTGGCGTGAGGTCTGGAACAGGTCAAGGAAATTAGACTTTAGCAAGAAACGTACGTTGCTGCTGGAATACTTAACTTTAATCCATAAATGGTGAACATCGCTCTTGATGGTACATTATTCATAATCTAAATAGTAACTGGCAATGGCGCCTTGCTAGGTCGTAGCAAATGACGCAGCTGAAGGCTATGCTAACTATCGTCTCGGCAAATGAGAGCGTAATTTGTCAGTGAACCATCGCTAGCAAAGTCGGCTGTACAACTGGGGCGAGTGCTAGGAAGTCTCTCTAGAACTGCCGTGTGGCGGCGCTCGGTCTGCAATCACTGATAGTGGCGACACGCGGGTCCGACGTATACTAGCGGACCGCGGCCGATTTAAAGGCTACCACCTAGCAAGTGTGGTGTCTGGCGGTGACACCACAATTTACTTAAATTGATACAATCCTTTGTCACAGGAGTGCTTGATGATTTACAAGTATCACTGACTATGAAAGCATCACTTAATGTATTAATTAACAGACTGTGCTCTTGAAGTATAGTGTGTGAGGTAACGTGCGAGTTGCGGCGCCCTGGAAATATTCTAAGTTCAGAATTGGCGGCCACCGCTGGGGCCGAGCTCATGCATCCGCGTGGTGCCTCACAGCGGCCTTTGCACGTGGTCCATCCAGCCGCGTGGCTGGGAGTTACGCTGTGGCGAGGACGGTGCTTCGTGTCGATGAAGGAGATGTGTATGCCGAGAGTGCCAAAGATGGCAACCTTGTGAAACCATCATTGCAGACATTTCATAGATCGTGTAGAAATTGACAGTAGCCAAGTGAATAATGATACCTCAAAAAGAAATATTACTATTATTTGCACGACGATTCTGATTGTGTAATCAGATTTTCAATGTCTTTATTAGTTCGAAGTTTAGTATCTGACGGTAAATTATACAAGTAATGCGCAGCAACGAATTTACAAAATTTAAATGCTTCATCCGATTTCGTCGATAGACGTGTCTTTAGAAAGTTATTAGTGTAAACCTAAATTGGTATAAATTACAGGTACGTAACTAGAATAGTACGTGAGCTATTAGAGGTCAAAGTGGCGGATTACTATCGATCGCCTGAAGCCTAAGTACTCCAGAGTTACACAAAAAAACGGTAGTATCATGCGTATAAATATTTTTATTCCTCTATGTCTTTTTTTATATCCGATATATACTATTCATGAAGAAATTGGTTAAATATTTACAGTGTTTTGGAAAGCACAGAGACATTAGGCTACTGGCTTACCTTTTGTTCTGTTCGTTTGATATATGTTTATTTAATTTGTTTATCTACCTAATAATGTTTTTTAGAGCGTGTTTATGGTCCAGCAGTAGGAATATTTATTTAATTTCAAGTTATTTAAAGGTAACTCCAGCTTTTTGTATGTGTTTAAATACACTACTGGTCATTAAAATTGCTACACCATGAAGATGACGTGCTACAGACGCGAAATTTAACCAACAGGAAGAAGATGCTGTGATATGCAAATGACTAGCTTTTCAGCGCATTCACACAAGGTTTGCGCCGGTGGCGACACCTACAACGTGCTGACATGAGGAAAGTTTCCAACCGATTTCTCATACATAAACAGCAGTTGACCGGCGTTGCCTGGTGAAACGTTATTGTGATGCTTCGTGTAAGGAAGAGAAATGCGTACCATCATGTTTCCGACTTTGGTAAAGGTCGGATTGTAGCCTAAACAGCAGTTGACCGGCGTTGGCTGATGAAACGTTGTTGTAATGCGTGGTGTAAGGAGGAGAAATGCGTACCATCACGTTTCCGACTTTGATTAAGGTCGGATTGTAGCCTATCGCGATTGTCGCGATTGCGGTTTATCGTACGCGACATTGCTGCTCGCGTTGATCGAGATCCAATGACTGTTAGCATAATATGGAATCGGTGCCTTCAGGAGCGTAATACGGAACGCCGTGCTGGATCCCAACGGCCACGTATCACTAGCAGTCGAGATGACAGGCATCTTATCCGCATGGCTGTAACGGATCGTGCAGCCCGTCTCGATCCCTGAGTAAACAGATGGGGACGTTTGCAAGACAACAACCATCTGCACGAACAGTTCGACGACGTTTGCAGCGGCATGGACTATCAGCTCGGAGGCCATGGCTGCGGTTACCCTTGACGCTGCATCAGAGACAGGAGCGCCTGCGATGGTGTACTCAACGACGAACCTGGGTGCACGAATGGCACAACGTCATTTTTACGGATAAATCCAGGTTCTGTTTACAGCATCATGATAGTCGCATCCGTGTTTGGCGACACCGCGGTGAACGCACATTGGAACCGTGTATTCGTCATCGTCATACTGGCGTATCACCCGGTGTGATGGATTGGGTGCCATTGTTTACACGTCTCGGCCACCTCTTATTCGCATTGACGGCACTTTGAACAGTGGTCGTTACATTTCAGATGTGTTACGACCCATGGTTCTACCCTTCATTCGATCCCTGTGAAATCCTACATTTCGGCAGGATAACGCACGACTGCAGGTCCTGGACGGGCCTTTTTGGATACAGAAAATGTTCGGCTGCTGCCCTGGCCAGCACATTCTCCAGATCTCTCACCAATTGAAAACGTTCTGGTCAATGGTGGCCGAGCAACTGGCTCGTCACAATACGCCAGTCACTACTCTTGATGAACTGTGGTATCGTGTTGAAGCTGCATCGGAAGCTGTACCTGTACACGCCATCCAAGGTCTGTTTGGCTCAATGCCCAGGCATATCAAGGCCGTTGTTACGGTCAGAGGTGGTTGTTCTGGGTATTGATTTCTCAGGATCTATGCACCCAAATTGCGTGAAAATGTAATTACATGTTAGTTCTAGTATAATATATTTGTCCAATGAATACCCGTTTATCATCTGCATTTCTTCTTGGTGTAGCAATTTTAATGGCCAGTAGAGTATGTTATGAGTGTGCGTTCACTTGGAGACATGGAGAGAGCGCTCTAGCCAATCACAGCGTTCATTAATGGTGAGACTGTATGGAAGTGGGGAAAGAGGATCGTTTCGAGAGAGGACACGAGGGGTAGTTCTGGTCAGGAAGGGACAGGAGACGGAAAGTGCTGGACGCGACGGACACGGAGTCGCGGAGAGACTTGGAGAGTGTGGACCGGTTTGCGCGTGATCGCGACGGATAGAAAAACTTCGGAGTGCCGACTTGTGCACTTGTGAGATTTCCGTGGCTTTTACAGTGAAGATGTAGTGTGCGTTTAGAAGTGAATATCTTGCGAGCTATGTTTTTGTTAATAACTAGTTATGTGAAGTAGGAATCTATTGTTTCCTTGTCATTCAACTTATATTTTATTTAGTTGCTGGAACATCGACACCAATATGTGTTTTGCAGAAATATACCGCATTCTCAAAAGTGCTTCTACTATCGTACCCATCATTTAAAGTTGTTAAGACAGTACCTGCAGATTTTATTTAATTGCAATCTTTCATTTATCGATTTATATTTTACTTTCATAATTCGCAATTGCCAAGTGATAGAAACCTTCGACCACTCGATTCATGTGTGTATTCTTATCATATACTGTAGACTGAGCAATATTTGGCCTGTAATGCGGCAACTACGTATCCCAGCCCCTAGACAACGAAACCAGCCAAGATTTTAACATTTCAACGTTGAGTCGGAGGATACGTAGTTGAGGGTCACGCCATCATAATTTCAGCATAGTTCTGAAAGCCCGCAAGTGTTCAACATTTACAAAAGTATATTTCCATACGAGACTTGAACAAATATTTAGCCCATCTCGATAATGTTGACTGTTTCATCTAAAGTCACGAACTGTGCAGAGCGCTTCCAAGCTCGGTCGGCTCAATATTGACCTCTGTGCGAGGTCACTGCCGTGCTGAGAGAGAGCGAGTGTCTTCTTTAGTCTCTCTCATTCGTCGTTGCGGATTACAGCGAGACATCGCTAATGACTGTGTGTTTGGTGTGGCGCTGCGATCTTTGGACGATACCACAGTTACGATGGGTAATGACTTTTGCCCTCCTTGTATACTGTAAACAGTAATTACCCAATAACATTCCCTCGAGTACGCCAGATTAAGAACAATGCGATGACTTCAGTCTACTAGAACGTCCTGAACCTAATTACAAATTTGGTTCGATACTCGGTAACTTCGTGTTTTGTTCACTATCAATAGAATGGGACTTTGTCGCATGCCGTCCTGAAGTCGAGGTACGCGCTATCAGTATTTCCTTTATCCCATAACATCATAAGTCGTGAGTGTTGAACATGTTCCATGAATATATTGTAGACTGGCATCTACGACACAGGCCTATCACTATAAGCATCCATCCGACAACCATTTTTGGAAACGAGGATATCTGTAGCATGTCATATGCATTTCGTCCGGTCCAGATGCGCTTCACTGTTAAGCGTTTTTAGCTGATTTTCTGTTCCGCGATCATCTTAACTTTCCACATGCCCAGTGACCGTAGACCAAAACGAGTTGTCTTCAACTGCTTAATTAACCGGTTGTGGATTCTTGGAATCCGTAATGCACACGAGACCGCTTTGCACAACTTCATCTTTCTTGTCCTTTTTTATGTCGAAGGCAATGACAAGCAGGATTTGAGAGCGTTTAAAGCGCCTTTTAGCGTCCCGACACGTAATCGCTAATACGAGGTGCTTTCGGTCGTTCGTCAGCAGGTACTGTCTGAATGACGAAGTATCTTCTCACCTCCTGCGTGAGTAATATTGCCTTTTACAATTTCACCACTTATGTCACTTTATCATCACTAAAAGAGAAACGAATGCCGTTAACTTACAACAACGTGCCATCGAGACGAGGCCAGTTAAGTGACTCGTTAAAAAAATGTAGTGATTAATATTTCTTATTGCACGCTTGGTTATGTGCTCACTGCAGCAAACGCCTGCTAGCTCTGGAATTTGATAAATCCATTACCAGCGTTGCAAATGCCTCTAACAGGAAACGTAGTGCCGAAGCCTAAACACCTGGACAATGGACCAACGAACGAATCTCATTTGGTCGGATGAGTCTTATTTCGTACTGTTTCCAACATTTTCCCTAGTTTTCGTGTCAAGAGTGAAACATGGCGGGATTTCGGAGGTGATTTGGGCAGCCATATAGTGGTATTCCATAGGCACCATGGATAACTAACTGCCTAGGATTGTATGACCATTTTGGCTGATCAGGTCCATCCCATGGTACACTGTTTGCCCCCAATGGTGATGTTGTATTTCAAGGCGACAGCGTACCTTTTCAAGCAGCTCGCCTCGTCCAGGACTGGGTTTGTGAGCTCGAGGATGAACTCTCGCATCTCCCCCTTGGCCACAACAGCCACCACATCTGATTACACAGGTCTGCAAAAAAATATTTTCTGAAAGTTGTTTGAAATTTGATAACTGACTTTTATGTACTTTTCAGCGCTGATTTCAAAAAATGCAATCCACTTTTTCTATCACGTCAGGTTTTCTCACAAAAAAGGAAGTATTTTTGGGTATAACAACAAAATTTAAGCAATTTATCACATTTTTTCCAACGTTATAAAAATTTATTTTATTTGTAAATGATGTTCCGAAATACATTTCCAGTACACTTCCATTTCTCTTTAAGCTCATTAAGTCCTTATAATAACGCTTTTGCTTTCTGTCGAAGCTTCTTTTATTGCTTTTCCTGCTGTGGACTAGTTGAGGATCATCTCTTTTTATCATCCAGCAGTAGTCCGCTATCATGATGACGTTCCATCTTCCTTGATATCTTCTTTCCATTTCTTTGATGTCTTGGTGGAATCTTTCGCCCCGCTCTTCACTTACATCACCAAGGTTTGCAGGGAAGTAGTCAAGAGGTGAGTGGAGAAAATGAGCTTCAATGCTCATATTACAGCTCAACTTTTTAAAGTTGTCGAGCAAGTCTGCAACGATTGTCTTGTAGTTTGGATCTCTTTTGTTTCCTAGGAAACCGGTAACAACTAATTTAAAAGATGTCCATGCTGCCTTTTCTTTTGTTTCCATTTTATTCACAAAGTTAGGATCTGTCATTAGTTTTCTAATATTTGGTCCGACAAAGATTCCTTCCTTTAGCTTTGCCTCGGATAAACCAGGAAACTGTCCACAAAGATATCTGAAACACTCCCCTTCTTTTGGCAATGCCTTAACAAATTGTTTAATCAGCCCCAGCTTAATGTGAGATGGTGGAAGTAACACCTTTTCGTGATCCACAAGGCTTTTCCTCTCAACATTTTTAACCCTTACCTATAAGGTTTTTCTCAAAGGGCAAGCTTTTTTTATGTAGTGTCGCTTTCTGTCTCTACTGTCGCATTGAAAGAGAAAGCAAGGGAACTTCATATAGCCACTTTATTGACCAAACAGCACTGAAATCACTTTTAAATAACCACATAGTGTCCAGTTGTGGTCTGAATAGCAGAGTTTGCTTAAAACCAGTTCAAGGTTTTCGTAACATTCTTTTAAGTGAACCGAGTGTCCAACTGGTATAGAAGCATACTTATTGCCATTGTGTAGAAGTACTGCTTTAAGGCTTCTTATTGACGAATCAATAAAAAGTATCCACTCATCAGGAGCATATTCTATTTTGAAACGTGCCATAAGTCCAGGAACATCACTGCAAAACACCAGGTCGCCCCTCGATCGATACCAAGAAAAGGATGTACCCGGAGCCAACATATGTTTATCTTTCAATCTAGATCCTAAAACCTCTGCCGATTCTTTAGAAAGGCCTAGGTCTCTAACTAAATCGTTCAGTTCAGATTGTGAGAATGGAATGGGATCGGTTGTGGCAGGATCGTAGGTATCTCTGTCTTCTTCAATATCACCTTGCTCAGCCAATGGCTCGTGATCGTCTGTATCACCCAAAGAATTTGGAGGAGAGGATATTGGTACTTCAGGTCCATGAGGAACAGGGCGAATGGCTGATTGTATGTTAGGGTAAGAAATATCCTTTTTGTTTTTGAAATTGAAACCTCGTACATTGTAAGAACAAAAATAGCAGTCATCACTATGATTTTTGGGCTCCCTCCCATTGGTATTCCAAAACGTGTGGACTGCTTTTTACGTTGAAACCATTACCTCAGTTCTTCAACACACACTGAACAAACTTTGTGTAGGGCCCAAGGCTTATCTTGAACGTCTAACTTTATACCAAAATTGGCGAAATATACTTTTTCAACAAAACCAGAAATGTTTCTTTGCTGCTTTTTAACGGTATAGTTACCACAAATGTAGCAAAAGCAACCTGGCGAGTTTATACATCCTCTGGTAGCCATTGTCCATAAAACAACTTCACAACACAAGAAAACAGTCACTATTTTAAAACACTAGTAAGAACAACATGTGAACATCACAGAGTGAAGAGGTACTGTGAACTGAAGGACTATAGCAGAAGCTCACTGCTTGGTGATGGCGGTGGAAGGGGCAGCGCGACAGACAGGCGCTGACATGAAAATACTGCTGGTTTCTCCTAATTACTCTTTATTTTACGTACATCTAGTATAAAAACGGCTAAATAACAGTTTATGGAGATCCTAAAAACCGAAATTCAAACTCACTAGTGCTTAAATATCAAAATAAGCTAAAACTAGACAAGCGGTTTGTGAAACAATTGTACCTGATGGAATTTTTTCACTATTTTTCCCGAAATCAGTGTTGAAAACACTATGAAAATAACTTAATAAATTTGAAACAATTTTTATGTCGCAGATCTGTGTTATTATTGAGCCTTTGTGGGCTACGTTGAAGAAGAGTCCGTGATCACTCTTCACCTCCATCATTGTTACCTGAACTTGCGACTGTTTTGCAGGAACACTGGTATAAGATTCCTCTGAAAGCCATGTAGGCCCTATATTTATCCATTCCGAGATGTGGCGAAATAAATAAAAAAAATTAAATTTATTGATTTTTTGAAAAGAGGAAAAATTATGGATATGGAACTGTAAATTTAGAATTTTTGAAAGGCCTTTTTACGGACTGTATTGACCGGCTTGAATGCGGACAAATTCAGTGCTGTGTGAAATTTGCCTGTAATATAATTTACCATTCCGATTAATTACATTTTTGAATTCTACGTCATTGTTGATTAAATCAGAGTTCTCAGCTTAGACGTAGAATTGTCCTTCTGCCACAAAATTAATTCATTAGTCGCCATCGATGTTCTTCTCTTTGTTGACTGTGTGTATCTTCCTGAGTCGGCATCGGTTCACTTCACGAAGACGGTGGAAACCAAGGAATACAATGCTACGTCGCTTTAAATAACTCTCGTAATACTTAGATACTTCTCACTATTTTTTATTCACAACACAATAAGACTTGCTCTGCTCGTCGCACAAACCATAAATACTAACAATATGGCTGCCATTCCACACAGACCAAAAATTACGTCCATCTTCTACAAGGCAACAATCGAAAGTGTCTCTTAACTCCTTATTGGCGTATGAAACAAAAGAGAATCCAATATTACAGAGATTATATTCTACATCCCTCTCAATTTAATCTTTGGCGCAGCCTTTAAGGTATTGTATATCTCTGCATGGGAATGTGTCATTACAACTGCCCCCCCCCCCCCTACTGTATACTGTCACTAGAAAATGTTATTTGGTTGACAGGATACAGTAGTCGACCTTGCAATTGGTAGGTTTGGTTTTTTTTTATTTACAACTTCATTTTTACTGTCTCATTTTCATGGCACTGAGAATTCTTTGGTATTACTGAGTGTGTATCAGTTTTTTGGTATACTTATACTAATATTTACAAACCTTAATCCTAATATACAAAGTTTTGATTAATACTGAGAAAACGCCATCATGTAGCAAAGTTTGTACAATAAAATATATAATGACTACAACGTTACATACAAATGTTCCTTCCTCATCAGAGGTGAAAACTAAGTCCTTGTATTCCTTGTATTGCTTTCTGTATTTATTCTGGGGCGACGAGCTCTGTTCGCTGGCCCAGTGTTGAATATGGGAGGGTGACACGGGCGCCTGATTGTTTGGTCGTCCGTTAGCGGGCGACGTTGTTTGAATGCGCGCGCTAGTGCAGTGAATATACACCGACGTGCGGGTACCGTCTAGACTTCCGAACCTCAGTATGCGTGTGCTTTTTGTAGTTCCTTCCAGTATTTAGACTTGGATATGACGAGGTACATTGGAATATGTGCCCCGAAGAACACACCACACTATGTGCGAGGCGGAGGACGATCCCGTCGATGCAGCTCCAGGTAAGAAGCGTACCATGTCAAACTTGTTTGGCATTGTGTTTTCCTATTGTGACGCTATGGATCGTTTGACGATACAAGCTTCAGTTTTCCATGTCACTTGTTTAGGCTCGCTGACACTTGCAACGTAGCACTACTTTGCACCGTTTTAATTTCTACACACACCACTTTAACCACGAGTATTGCGATCGAAACTTCCTTTTTCACTACACTTTTTTCTTCGCATTAACCCCTTTTACCTATTGTACCAAGATTCATTCTCCTCAATACCTCTGGTCAATGTACATAAGTATTCACAAATTTGTAAGTCACGGGACTTGACATGAAATACAAAATACATCACATACAATGGAATAACATGTAACACATACAATACATTGTTTACATGAATTACAGGAATAAACTATCGACGAAAATTGAAAAATTTTTTGACCACTCATAGTGGCTTCTTCGTCTGGGATTTTACTGACACACACACTTTTTTCCATTAATCTGTTAGAAGGAACAAGTCCTTTGTTTTCATCCTTGAACTCGAGTGTAAGTTAAGGTTTACCTTACGTTACGTATTCTTCATACGCAACAACATGCATCAGCATGCAGAGGATACACTGAAGCTTGGGAAGGGAATTTTCTACCTTCTACTTAGGGTAATGGCAACGGCTACGTGTATGCTACGATTTTTACGTATAAAATCTGAAAACCCACGAAATGATCATTTGTATGCAGCATAACCCTAATATGTACAGTGTTTTGTGCTTAAGCACGTTCTGGTGTGCTTGTAAATCATTACCCCTAATATAACTTCCTACATTAACATGGACATAAAAACATAAAATCTTGAAGTTCAGGGTATAGCTACTATTACTATGTACAGTGTGTGGTGTGCGTAGTGTAAGACCTTCGGTACACACACCATCAGATTATTTGACTTGTCACTCTAACGAAGTGGGCGAGTGTTAGCAATATGTCTCGTGGTCTTATCGTGGCGTGTTTATCTGCTGCCGTTAGGTCAGACAATAGAAATGCCACTTGCAAGCTTAGAGTAGCAGATTGACGGTGACCAGCTTTAAACGGAACTTGATTAATTTTCACACACATTTATTAAAATAATAACAAGCATAAAAATAACTTAACTTGGTTCTGGATGCTATTTACAGTTGACAATCTGAAGTTCCTTTGGTCTTGGTACGTTAATCTTATTCTCACTTATCTCTGATACTTGACAACGTGTCTAGTAATTTTTCTTCATCGCTATGTACAGGAATATGGTAATCTTATTAGGCGCAGACTGAAACTTCACTACAGACTAATGCAGAATGATGCAGACTGACTAATTGGAGGTCTGTACACTCGTTATAATACCTCCAGCGTTCAGGTATCACTGCGCGAGTGAGATCCGTGAGGAGAAAAGGTTCTACGTTAGCAGCAATCTCATTGGCTGCGTGACATATTAATACGCGGATCGGCGGAAGCAGAATTTGGTCCGTCTCTAAGACAGCGCCATCTCGTAGTGCGGAGACGGACGAGCGCTGCGCCTGCGCTGTTGTGCTTAGCGGGGCGCGCTCTATTGGGAAAGTTGTGTACGTGCTGACTACACGGAACTATGTACACAACACAGTGTTTCATAATAGCAGCACGCCCTTGTGTGCATGTATCATCTTCAATTAAAGTGCGCTTATAGGCGTCTTGTATTATCGTGAGAAAAAAAATACAAACATTTTAATGCAACGGTTCTCATGAAAATCTATGTACACGAATAATCCGACATTCATATCTTCAGTGCAGCATAAAATTCTGTATGACGTTTTTGTTCATAATTCCTTTTATAGTTGATTCCTTTGCTTACAGGTCGTCGATCACACTACATACCTATTTCTTGTAAAGCGGCGATATCATTTTCATTCTTTGTGACCGTAAATCGTGATATGTATGAAAGATATAATTTTGACATGATTTATCATTTCATGTTTCAAGTGTGTAAAGTAATTCATACCTTCCTTCTGCATACATGAGTGAAGCACCGCTAATGTTGCACTGTGTATCAGTTTTTTCGTATTTTCTCGTAAACTCGTAAACTCGTAGAGTCTTACGGTTTTAATTAAGTTGTTTAATTAAGGTTGTCTTAGAGTTTAATTTTCCTTATACACTTCTAAGTTGTTTAGGTTCCGTACATGTACAGAGCTTCTTTCGCCTTTCACATATTCATACATACGTTTATACACACAAAAAATATCTACCACTATAATATACACTTTGCTGGTGGGGCCCTTTTTCGGTACCTTACACCATTCCCTCAATATTCCAAAATAATTCAGGGTGTGCTGAGCATCGTCCCCTCATACTAATAATACTTACAACTAAGTATTTCTTCTTACATACATAACTGCCTTACGGTCCATTAATGCGCAATCATTCCATATTTTCCTCCCCCCCCCCCCCCCCCCCCCCCATGAACCATGGACCTTGCCGTTGGTGGGGAGGCTTGCGTGCCTCAGCGATACAGATAGCCGTACCGTAGGTACAACCACAACGGAGGGGTATCTGTTGAGAGGCCAGACAAACGTGTGGTTCCTGAAGAGGGGCAGCAGCCTTTTCAGTAGTTGCAAGGGCAACAGTCTGGATGATTGACTGATCTGGCCTTGTAACAATAACCAAAACGGCCTTGCTGTGCTGGTACTGCGAACGGCTGAAAGCAAGGGGAAACTACGGCCGTAATTTTTCCCGAGGGCATGCAGCTTTACTGTATGATGGCGTCCTCTTGGGTAAAATATTCCGGAGGTAAAATAGTCCCCCATTCGGATCTCCGGGCGGGGACTACTCAAGAGGATGTCGTTATCAGGAGAAAGAAAACTGGCGTTCTACGGATCGGAGCGTGGAATGTCAGATCCCTTAATCGGGCAGGTAGGTTAGAAAATTTAAAAAGGGAAATGGATAGATTAAAGTTAGATATAGTGGGAATTAGTGAAGTTCGGTGGCAGGAGGAACAAGACTTCTGGTCAGGTGACTACAGGGTTATTAACACAAAGTCAAATAGGGGTAATGCAGGAGTAGGTTTAATAATGAATAGGAAAATAGGAATGCGGGTAAGCTACTACAAACAGCATAGTGAACGCATTATTGTGGCCAAGATAGATACGAAGCCATCACCTACTACAGTAGTACAAGTTTATATGCCAACTAGCTCTGCAGATGACGAAGAAATTGAAGAAATGTATGATGAAATAAAAGAAATTATTCAGATTGTGAAGGGAGACGAAAATTTAATAGTCATGGGTGACTGGAATTCGAGTGTAGGAAAAGGAAGAGAAGGAAACGTAGTAGGTGAATATGGATTGGGGCTAAGAAATGAAAGAGGAAGCCGCCTGGTAGAATTTTGCACAGAGCACAACTTAATCATAGCTAACACTTGGTTCAAGAATCATAAACGGAGGCTGTATACATGGAAGAAGCCTGGAGATACTGACAGGTTTCAGATAGATTATATAATGGTAAGACAGACATTTTGGAACCAGGTTTTAAATTGTAAGACATTTCCAGGGGCAGATGTGGACTCTGACCACAATCTATTGGTTATGAACTGTGGATTAAAACTGAAGAAACTGCAAAAAGGTGGGAATTTAAGGAGATGGGACCTGAATAAACTGAAAGAACCAGAGGTTGTAGAGAGTTTCAGAAAGAGCATAGAGGAACAATTGACAAGAATGGGGGAAAGAAATACAGTAGAAGAAGAATGTATAGCTTTGAGGGATGAAGTGGTGAAGGCAGCAGAGGATCAAGTAGGTAAAAAACGAGGGCTAGTAGAAACCTTTGGGTGACAGGAGAAATACTGAATTTAATTGATGAAAGGAGAAAATATAAAAATGCAGTAAATGAAGCAGGCAAAAAGGAATACAAACGTCTCAAAAATGAGATCGACAGGAAGTGCAAAATGGCTAAGCAGGGATGGCTAGAGGACAAATGTAAGGATGTAGAGGCTTATCTCACTAGGGGTATGATAGATACTGCCTACAGGAAAATTAAAGAGACCTTTGGAGATAAGAGAACCACTTGTATGAACATCAAGAGCTCAGATGGAAACCCAGTTCTAAGCAAAGAAGGGAAAGCAGAAAGGTGGAAGGAGTATATAGAGGGTCTATGCAAGGGCCATGTACTTGAGGACAATATTATGGAAATGGAAGAGGATGTAGATGAAGATGAAATGGGAGATACGATACTGCGTGAAGAGTTTGACAGAGCACTGAAAGACCTGAGTCGAAACAAGGCCCCCGGAGTAGACAACATTCCATTGGAACTACTGACAGCCTTGGGAGAGCCAGTCCTGACAAAACTCTACCATCTGGTGAGCAAGATGTATGAGACAGGTGAAATACCCTCAGACTTCAAGAAGAATATAATAATTCCAATCCCAAAGAAAGCAGGTGTTGACAGATGTGAAAATTACCGAACAATCAGTTTAATAAGCCACAGCTGCAAAATACTAACACGAATTCTTTACAGACGAATGGAAAAACTAGTAGAAGCCGATCTCGGGGAAGATCAGTTTGGATTCCGTAGAAATACTGGAACACGTGAGGCAATACTGACCTTACGACTTATCTTAGAAGAAAGATTAAGGAAAGGCAAACCTACGTTTCTAGCCTTTGTAGACTTAGAGAAAGCTTTTGACAATGTTGACTGGAATACTCTCTTTCAAATTCTAAAGGTGGCAGGGGTAAAATACAGGGAGCGAAAGGCTATTTACAATTTGTACAGAAACCAGATGGCAGTTATAAGAGTCGAGGGACATGAAAGGGAAGCAGCGGTGGGGAAGGGAGTAAGAGAGGGTTGTAGCCTCTCCCCGATGTTATTCAATCTGTATATTGAGCAAGCAGTAAAGGAAACAAAGGAAAATTTCGGAGTAGGTATTAAAATCCATGGAGAAGAAATAAAAACGTTGAGGTTTGCCGATGACATTGTAATTCTGTCAGAGACAGCAAAGGACTTGGAAGAGCAGTTGCACGGAATGGATGGTATCTTGAAGGGAGGATATAAGATGAACATCAACAAAAGCAAAACGAGAATAATGGAATGTAGTGGAATTAAGTCGGGTGGTGCTGAGGGAATTAGATTAGGAAATGAGACACTTAAAGTAGTAAAGGAGTTTTGCTATTTGGGGAGCAAAATAACTGATGATGGTCGAAGTAGAGAGGATATAAAATGTAGACTGGCAATGGCAAGGAAAGCGTTTCTGAAGAAGAGAAATTTGTTAACATTGAGTATAGATTTAAGTGTCAGGAAGTCATTTCTGAAAGTATTTGTATGGAGTGTAGCCATGTATGGAAGTGAAACATGGACGGTAAATAGTTTGGACAAGAAGAGAATAGAAGCTTTCGAAATGTGGTGCTACAGAAGAATGTTGAAGATTAGATGGGTAGATCACATAACTAATGAGGAAGTATTGAATAGGATTGGGGAGAAGAGAAGTTTGTGGCACAACTTGACCAGAAGAAGGGATCGGTTGGTAGGACATGTTCTGAGGCATCAAGGGATCACCAATTTAGTATTGGAGGGCAGCGTGGAGGGTAAAAATCGCAGGGGGAGACCAAGAGATAAATACACTAAGCAGATTCTGAAGGATGTAGGTTGCAGTAGGTACTGGGAGATGAAAAAGCTTGCACAGGATAGAGTTGTGGTCTTCAGTCTCAGGACTGAAGACCACAACAACAACAATACTTTAACTTTCGCTTTCGTACATGTACCATCGTGTATAGCTTAGATATTCTACAAAGTTGTTTGCTGAGTGCTTTAGGTGTTTCCTAACGTTAATGTGTTTCTCTCTCTATAAAGCCTAGGTATTTGTTTTGAGGGCGATTCAGTTCATTACTCACGCTGCATAGATTTGTTTATTATTTTCCTATTTTAAAGCTTGTGTCACTCTCTTCCTTAGTCACAAAAATTCACGCGTTTGCTTTGTTGTTCATTCTGAAAATCGCTCGCTACTGTGTAATGTAAATGTATGCGTTATCTCTTTGCTTTCCTCTTTGCTGCTTTTTCCCTATATGTAATTGTGTGTTGTTCTCGTGTACATAGCCTTTCTTCCGGTTATATATCTGCATTATTTATCTTTTTCTATTGTGCTATTTTCTTTCTCCTTCCATACACGCTAAGATTTTACTCAATATAATATAATATTACAATACCATCCATGACCAGTATGTACTCGTATGTTCACTTTTATTACATAGTACCAGCTTATAATTAAATTTTCTAAGCTACTATTTACAAGACTTGTGTACCCTTTTCTTTCTTGTTTTTGAATGACTTTCGTCACTGTGTCTCATAGTAAGCGTGGTCTCAAACTTTTAAACGTTCCGCGCATGCGCGCTTATGTACCACGACTGGACTGTAGGCGCGGGGAAAACTCTGCATTGTTGGTGAACATTATTCGTGATAGCCGTCATAGTGTAATATGAGTCACGTGTCGTCTGGACTCGACCGCGCATGCGTCTTCGCGCTTTGTATACATTCAGCTGATCGGAAAGGGAAGGGGGAAGGTTTCTCCCCGGCTCGCTGTCTACAGCACGGCCAATGCCCTCGTCTTGCCATGCAGCTATAGCGTGCTCATCAGCTGAGCGTTGGATTGCAACTTCGACGCGTGGTTTGTTGCTCGTCCCAAGCGAACAAACTCTGACCTACGCGCTAATTTGTCTTTGTTCCTCTCTCTGAAATAACTGAGTTAGACTACAAAAGTACCGTATGGTTTATTTTATAGTGTTAAGACTCACAGTAACACATGTTTCATTAGGTGTGGTTAACTATGCGTTTTTAAGCTGGCATATGCCCCCAGTTGGTTACTAGTTTCGATTTTTAATTGAAACTTCAGTTAGGTTTTCTAGTTTAATTCATGTTTTTCACTAACTGTCTTTTTCAATGTACTTCTTAAACTACGAACACCGGACTTAGATTTTCGTGTTCGCTAGTTTTTTAGGTTAATGACAGCAATTTTACTATGTGATCCAAGGTTTTATAATTTCAATTTTGCTAAAATAACATATAACCTTTAATGAAAAAATTCCTTCATATCCTTGTGGGGGTATAACCCTTTCACCTTCCCCGTTCGTGTGTTACCTAACAGATAACATCCTGGGTGAGGTTTGTCTATTATAATGAAAGGACCATCATGCAAAAATTGCCACTTTTTGTTTAATGCCTTAATTTTAGAGGATTTTGGGTGGGTACGTAATAGTACTTCCTGTCCAACGTTAAATTCTGTCACCTTTCTTACTTTCTGTTGAACTGTTTTCTCCTTATTTCTGCTTATTCTTCCATCTGTAGTAATGCTTGACGTACCTTTTCGTCTAGTTTTGTGGTTAACTTAGGTAAAGGTTTAGCCCATTCGTCAAGTTTTGTTCATTGAAACATTAACTCTGTAGGTGTAAAGCCTGTTGAAGTATGAATTAAATTATTTACAATATGCTGAAATGGGGCTACGTATTCTACCCATTTTGTCTGTTTATTTGGTATATAAGTTCTTATAAAGCAATTAAATTCTTTAAAATTTCTCTCAATCGGGCTCGATTCTGGGTGAAATTTGGATACCAATATATGTTTTATGTTTTGAGATTCGAGAAATGTTTTCCATTTATTACTAGTGAAGTTTGTTACATTATCAGTTAATATAATTTTCAGTTTTCCCACTAGTGGTATGTAGTCTTCCATCATGCGTTTCATTATTGGTCCCAACAGTACTGCTTTTATAGCATACATTTTAAGTGCTTTGTGAAGACATCATAAAATGCGATCACATATCTAACTCCTCCCCTAGCTCGTGGATATGGTCCTGCTGCGTCCACGGAAACTAGTTGTCTTGGTCTAGTTGGAATAAATAGGGTGTAATACGTCCAAACAAGACCTATTAAGATGTTTAACCTTCTGGTATATTGTACACTTTTTTATTATTTGTTCAATCCTGCATCTGAGATTTGGGATGTAACAATACGTTGATATTTTCGCTGTACATTTTGATACCCTATAGTGTCCCCATACTCTACGTGTGCGTCTTATCAAATTGTCTATGTATTCTTCTGGGATGCATACACACCAACACACCAGGTGTTGGATTGTGGATTGCGCCTGTAGAAAAGAACATCGTTTGACAGTGTGTAATATTGTGTCAATGTACTATTGTCATCTGCCTGGAGTTTTTGTATAACTTGTCTCCATCTATTGTCTTCCTTTTGTAGTTTGCTCATGTCTTTACACATCTTTCTGTAGTATGGTTGAAATGTGCCATCATGCATCGGAAAAACCCTAAAATCGGAAGTCTGTTCGATCAATTCATTGAACTCGCTCAAGCCTTGTGGCAAGCGCGATAATGCATCGGCTATTACATTCTGTTCACCCTTGATATAAACTATCTCGAAACCAAATTCCTGGAGGAATAAACACTAACGTGCAATCCGTTTGTGCAACAGTTTACATGTGAGTAAAAAACGATAATGCTTGATGGTCACAAAACACTCATGTATGTCTTCCCTAGAGATAGTATTGGAACCTGCGGAAAGCCCACACTACAGCTAACGCTTCAAGTTCAGTTGCCGAATAGGTTCTTTCACATACCGTTAACGTTCTACTGGCAAAACTAATTATGTTTACTTTTGTTATCCATCATCATTTACTAATTGGAACAGACAAGAGCCTAATCCCTGACATGAGGCGTCCGTGCTCAAACAAAAATTGTAGTTAATGTTAGGATGCTTCAAAATGGGTGCGTTTATGAGTGCCTGTTTGATTTTTACGAAATCTTCTTCACATTTTTCAGCCCACAACCACGTGTGGTTTTTCCTTAAAAGGTTGAGTAGGGAATCACTATTCAGTAACTGTTTGGACACGAATTTTCGAAAAAATGACGTGACCCCCAGAAAAGCTTTCAATTTTTTACGTGTTTGTGGTGAGGGGAAATATTTTATGGCATCGAGCTTTTTTGGATCTGGTAAAATTCCGCCTGGTGAAATAATGTGGCCCAAAAATTTTATTCGATCCCTTCCAAATTCGGACTTCTTAAAATCTGCTGTGATGCCATATTCTCGGAATTTTTGGAACACCTTGTGTACCAATTCTACATGCTCTTGCCAGGTCTCCGTGGCTATCAAGGGATCGTCTACATACAACGTCACTTTGCTAATCAGTTCTTGACCCAATACTCTGACTAAAGCCTCTATAAACACCTCAGCACTCACATTGAGTCCAAACGGTAGTACTTGGAACTGATAGCTTCTGACAGCATGTATGAACGCAGCATATTTTCTGCTATCACTATGTAGGGCTATTTGCCAATACGAAGCCTTCGTGTCAACGGATGTTAAATACTTCACTCCATGAAATTTAAGCAATTGCTCATCTAAATTTTCCGGCCTAGTGCGTATTGGTACGATGATCTTATTAATTTCCCGCGCATCAAGTACTAATCTGACTGACCCGTCAGGTTCGCTGACAGCTAGGATGGGACTGCAGTAGGGTGAATGCGAAGGCTCTATCACCTTCCACAGAACCATTCTATCTATTTCTTTGCGAACCGCTTCCTTCTTTGCCCATGGTATCGCATATGATTTATGGCAGTACGTTTTGTGTGGGTAGACTTCCATTTTGTAATCATAATTTTTGATTATTGTCGGCTGTTTTCTAAAAATGTCTCGATATTCATAAATAAGATCTGCTAGTTCATTTTGTTGAGTTTCTGAAAGACAAGTGGATTCTCCTACCTTCTCGTGGGCGGCCTGTTCGTTAATTATTTCCGTGTCTAATTGTTCGGAGAAAGGAATATCTATCAATAAAACTTGTGGGTAAACTAATTTTACTTCAGCTTGTTTCTGTAATTGGTCATTACGCTTTATTGTTGACTTTACAAGATTGACCTTCACACTACGACTGCCCACTCGGAAATAGCAAAGTCCACTGCCTATATCGATGTTTACTTCATACTGCCGGAAAACTTCCATACCTAAAATACAATTGACGATTAATTTGTCAACGATTAAGAATGTACAGTTTATCGTGACATCGCTAATGGTAACAGGTATTTGCGTCTGCCACTTAATACTTTTTGACTTGTTACCTACAGCTGTCAAGATTTTACTATTTTCCGTTGGCAACACTGGTACTTTTAATGCTTTCGAAACTTCTTTAAATAAACTGTTAGATATAATATTCGTAGATGCGCCTGTATCTAAAATTACGTTGGTAATTATAGTTCCTATCTTTGCTGTTATTACAGCTTGCACGAGGTCACTTACCTTGTTCGGTGCTTTCGTCTCTTCTTCACATAGATCTTCTTGTACGGTAGCATCCTGATCATATCTTAAAAATAGTTGTTTAAGATGTAATGTGTGCTTGTTTGTGCCCCCTGTTGTCAAATCGGTCGGCCGGTGGGGGCTCATTGCCACTGATTGTTGTTTACCGGGGGGGGGGGGGGAACAACGGCGTTGCTTCATTACTGTACGTTACCTCTACGAAGTGTACTGAGTGGTTATTCTGTCGCCAATTAGTTACCGGACCGCTGCGTGCAACATTTTCTTGCGGCCGGCCGTCGCTGTTTCTTCTTGGTCGGTCATTCCTATTACCGTAACTATTGTAATTCTCATTTGTGTGCCGCCTTTCATAACGCGGACCTGGCCAATCATTCACGTGATTTCTATCACTTCCATACCGGCGTGGACTGGACCGTAATCTGTATTATATCTTCGGTCTTCACGTCTCTGTGGCGCCGAATTCCTCCGATTTCCGTAATTCCAGTTCCCATTATTTGGCCTTGTCGCATACGGATGCCAACTGTGCTGGTTTTGTCCATTGCCATTAAAATGATTCCCGTTACCGTTGTTTTGATTGGTTACGGAGTGTTCATTCCGATTAATTGTGTTCGGCTCTTCTTCATATATTAGATCAATTGAGTCAAGCACGGAAAGAAAGTATTCAAGGTCGTTCTCCGGTTACCAATTTTTCACGTAAGTTCACGGGTAGTCTGTTTTTCAGAATTTTGAGAACATCTACGTGCGGTATTGGATTGTTCCAATAGCGCGTCTTATTCAAATAGTTTTCGAAATACTTTCTCAACCCGCTGTTTTTGAGGTTGAACGGTTGTGGGTTGAATACCTCACGTCGCAGTCTTTCTTCGACCCCAGCAGACCAATATTTGTCCAAGAAAGCCCGTTCAAATTGCTCGTAGGTGACGCAACTGTTTAGCCATGTCTGTGACCCACAAAAGTGCGTCGCCTTGTGTGAAGCCTACTACATATCTAATCTTCTGTGCCTCAGTCCAGTTTCTTGGTTAGACATTTTTAAATGCTCTTACGAATACGACTGGATGAGTTTTTCAGGATTCTGTGGAGAAAACTGGACACTGTCTATGTTTCAACAGGCTCTCATCGATTAGAATCGTCGAGATGCAAGGCGACACGCCTACTGCCTGTTGCAGCACCACGTTTGGCGAATAGCCATTGTTTGCCTGCGCCGGTGCGTGCACATACGCCGGACTGGCCGCGTGATATTCTGCGTTATTCACATCGTAATCTGTCACGGGCGAATAAGTGTCACGCTGCCTGTTGCTTGACGTAGGCAAATCATTTGAAACATTCAGCCTACCTGCAATTTCCTTACGTATTCTGTCCTTGGCTACTTTGATTTCATTACCTAATTTTTCAAAAAGTTTTGTTTCCCGGTCAGTTATTGATTCATTTACGTTACCGTTTTCTAAAGTTTCCTGTATTTTGATAATGTCCTCGTTGATAGGCCGAGTCTCCTGTTTCAGAAAACCGACTTCTTCGTTAACTTTATTAACTTGGTCAGATATTTCTTCACATGCGGTTAAATTGAATAGCCTGTATGTTTTCGTGTATTTCTTTTTGTACCGTTTGTGTTTGATTGTGCGTTTCTACGATTTCTGACAGTTCCTGTTCCTCTTTGTTTGTAAGATCTGACAATTTCTTTTCTAAATCATTTGCCAATACATTGTACACACTATTGACTGTTTTGATGACTTTGTCTTCGATCTTTTGATCGACTTCATTTGTGAGTTTATTTAATCGTTGATCGAAATGTTTGTGCATATTTTCAAACTGCGTGTTTACACTTGAAAACTGCTGTTGGAACCCAATTTCCATGTTTGACAATTTTGTGTTTGTCTCGTTTTGGCTGATTTCAATTTTCGCCAGTTTTGTGTTCGTTGTGTTGTGACTGATCTTTAAATCAGATAATTGCTCGCTCACGTTTGACATCAGACTATATATGGCCTCAAGCGTAACTGACGATTTATATTTATGTCATTATTTGTAACAATTGTTTCTCTACCATGGACTGATTGAATCGAAACCGGGCTAGGTTCACTGATTTCACGCGAAATATTTTAATCTGATCTGGTAATCGATGCTTCATCGACTGTGTACAAGGTTTCATTTACAAGTGGTTCGTTATTGTTAATCCCTGTGGAGTGCAATTGAATTGTATTTACTTCTACATTATGTTGTGCTGAAAAACAAATTGCGTCATCATTTACGTCACTATTGTCAGAATCGGTGACGTGTCCATGAACATTTGTCAAATTAAAATTTTCCGATTCCATTGTGAAGATATTATTTTTTATCTGGACTTTACTGTCAATCTAAATCTTTAAATTCTCTCGCAGTCGAATTAATAAAAATATTTCGCGATTGTTATTTGTTGCGCATTGAAAATTTACAAGATGGCGCACTACGTCTTCTAATTCTGCGATTGTTGAACATAAAAAAGTAACTATCAAAGTGTAATTATGTGTTGCCACCAAAACTACCAGGATTTTAATATGGAAATGAAAGGTTCTGCTTTAAGTGGAGCTAAGCCAAGATGCAGCCGCTGCATGCGTTTGCGCTTTCCTACCTTAATTCCGGTTGAGCTGCGTCACTCACGATTACGTCAGTTTTTTAAATCTTTGTCCTTGTTCCTTCTGGTTATTGTGCCATCCGTTTATACAATTAATATTGTTTCACCTTATTCGTCATTTTCCATGTGCGTCATGTAACAGAGAAACAGTAATTAGTACAAGTACATTTCTAGTACAACAATCAAGTACTTACTCTTTGTTCCACCAGCACTATCCTGCCACGGTCGCCAGTACGGCGAAATAAATAAAAAAAAAATTATTGATGTTTTGAAAAGAGGAAAAATTATGGATATGGAACTGTAAATTTAGAATTTTTGAAAGGCTTTTTTACGGACTGTATTGACCGGCTTGAATGCGGACAAATTCAGTGCTGTGTGAAATTTGCCTGTAATATAATTTACCATTCCGATTAATTACATTATTGAATTCTACGTCATTGTTAATTAAATCAGAGTTCTCACCTTAGACGTAGAATTAGTCCTTCTGCCACAGTAGTAATTCATTAGTCGCCATCGACGTTCTTCTCTTTGTTGACCGTGTGTATCTTCCTGACTCGGCATCGGTTCACTTCACGAAGACGGTGGAAACCAAGGAATACAATGCTACGTCGCTTTAAATAACTCTCGTAAAACTTAGATACTTCTCACTATTTTTTATTCACAACACAATAAGACTTGCTCTGCTCGTCGCACAAACCATAAATACTAACAATATGGCTGCCATTCCGCACAGACCAAAAATTACGTCCATCCTCTACAAGGTAACAATCGAAAGTGTCTCTTAATTCCTTCTTGGCGTATGAAACAAAAGAGAATCCAATATTACAGAGATTATATTCTACATCCCTCTCAATTTAATCTTTGGCGCAGCCTTTAAGGCATTGTATATCTCTGCATGGGAATGTGTCATTATAGAGACGACTGAAAATGTTTTGAATTGTAGTCTTTTTCTGCACCGTATTAGGCGAGGTGATTTGTTATGTTTTTGTTGTTTACATGTTTTTTCCATCCCTTGAACACTGCCGTGGCTGGCGTCGCAGTCTTCCGTAGGATGAACGCTGCCGCACGCTGATCACGCATTAAGCTGTGACGTGTCACGTTCGGGTGACGTAGCTCACGAAGCAGCACGTCCTGTGCACTTTAAAACAGCACACACTCTACGTACTGCTGCATGCTGATTCTTGATTACCAGGACGTTACAGTTTTTATGTGTTGTCTCGGGCCAGTAGCACTAAAGTACAAATGTAAATCGTTGAGTGAAGTATGAGTTCATGCTAGACGCGGCGTCTGCAGCGGGTACAATCTAACACTAACGGTACTGTGGAAAAAAAAAGCGTCAGAAACCATTCCCGTATCTGTCCCTTATCTTCACGCTGCTAAAGCCTTTGTCCGCGGCTCCCCCCACCCCCACCCCCTCGGAGGTTCGAGTCCTCCCTCGGGCATGGGCGTGTGTGTTGCCTATTGCCCTTAGCGTAAGTTAGTTCCAGTTAGAATAAGTAGTGTGGAAGCTTAGGGACAGATGATCTCAGCAGTTTGGTCCCATAAGACCTTACCACAAAATTCCAATTTTCCTTTTGTCTTACAATACCCCCCCCCCCCCCCCCCCCCTGTTGAAGTAATTTGTGATACTAGTGATCGTATATAAATTCACCATTGTAAAACGTAGATACTTATTAATTCCACACATATCACGGCTCCCATATAACATCAACAGATGAATAACAATCAAATCAGTTCCACACAACTGTGTGTCTCGTTATTGGTTTATTATTAGCTCATAAGAAATTTTGACATAACAAAACTTCCGCAAAGATCAGCGAAAGTTAACTCCAGTAGAACTAAAAAGTACTTTCATGTGTCGGCACGGTAGTGAAAGATCATGAATCATCGGGGAATCGTACAAAAGCATAAGCAACAATACAAAAAATTAGTAACCTACAAGAGACATCACGCTAATGCCATGTGATACCACCTGTAATCTTCACGTGGGCCTTAATTCGATGAGTAGGAACTTCACGAGTTTCTTCAGGCTGGCGCTGTCCTGCTGAAGACACTCATTGATGATTAGATCCTGTAGAGTTGCCAGATTTTGGGGATGCTGAGTGCTAGCTTTGATGTTGGACTGTATTTGCAGAGTAGGAGAGTCCACAAATTTCTTCAGTATCCAGTTGAAGACACTTATTGGTCATTAGATTCCGCAGAGTTGCCAAATTTCGCGGATTCTGAGTGCTAGCGTTGATGATGGACTCAATTCAGCGAGTAGAAGAGTCCACAAGTTTCTTCAGGTTTGCTGTATCCAGCTGAAGCCACTCATTCATGATTAAATCCCCAAGAGTTGCCAAATTGCAGTGATGTTAACTGCTACGTTTCACACATGTTCCAAACACTCCCCGACATTCCTTTACGCTGTTACGATATAGTGGACCAGAGTAGATGCGAAAGCGTGTCTGCAGTTTCTTCTAACCAGGTAAACATGCATCCACATCTGTGAACGCGGCTGCTGCCATCTTGGGAGACAGCAGTGTGCACAGCATATGCCTCAAGAAGATGTAGAAGAGAAAGGGCAATACCTCGTTCCCAAGAATGTTGAAATCAGCGTCGTGGATCATGTTCATGGTAACTTGGAAGAGTGGACCCAACTCAAGTCACTAAAAACGCCTCCAGACTATCACTGAACCACCTCGATCCTGAACTACACTCTTCATACTCTGTCTACTAAATTCTTCTTCAGCCCGTCGGTGCACCTGCCGCTTTGCAACATTTGCAAAGAGGCAAAATCATGCCACGCGTCCTACTACACGCCTCGGTTCAGTGTTCACTGACAGCAGCAGTTCCTGTCGAGTTTGAAACTGTTTGTCTTTGACAATCCGCTACATTCGTCTCTCATCCTTGTCTGCAATTATCTCTTTAGTTCTTCGTACGCCGTGTAACAAGGCTATGACTGCCAAATTAGTTCTTGCAAACATTTCAGACTGTTCCCGTTAGTTCAAATGGCTCCAAGCACTATGGGACTTAACATCTGAGGTCATCAGCCCCCTAGACTTAGAACTACTTAAACCTTACTAACCCAAGGACATCACACACATCCATACCCGAGGCAGGATTCGAACCTGCGACCGTAGCAGCAGCGCGGTTCTGGACTGAAGCGCCTAGAACCGCTCGGCCACAGCGGCTGGCTTCCCGTCAGTACACTAATAAATCTGAAAATGTCAGCAGTGGAATATCACTTGATCGCGTGTCACCAATTTTACACAATCTACAGCGCGCGCAAAGCAAACACTTTCCTCTTTTTAGGGACGCGCGTATCGATGAAGATCAGTCAAAAAGTAATGCCACCTGTTTGTCAAGAATTTCAGATGCAACTACACTGGTTGAAAACCACAAGCTTCACGATTAATTTATGACTTTTTAGTATAATCTCCGTCCATTTCCACAGTTTTGGTCCATCTTTCAACAAAGCCATGTATTCCAGTGTGGTAAAACGCTCCTCCCGAAGCCACTGACACGCGAACGTTTTTTCACGGCCTCTTCGTCTTCAGAGTGAACCCCACGATGAGTTTCTTTTAATGGCCCGAACAGACAGAAGTCTGATAGTGCTAGCTCGGGGTTGTATGGGCAATGAGGCAAGACTTACCACGCAGTTTTCACAAACCCTTGGTGTGCGGTCTTTTATTGTCATGCAAATGAAGAACATTATCCATAGCTTTTCTTGGGTGACCTCGCTGAAGACCTGCCTTTATTGAGGGAGTTAACGAGACCCGGATCGTCTGCATTCGCCCGGCGGTCGCAATGAATGATGTCAGCCATTGGCCAACCGCTCCGCGTTTCGTCAGCAAATGGTTGTTTACTCTTCAGCTTCGTTACAGCGACGATTCCGTGGTGTAACCGTGCTGATATCATCATACACATTTTTTTCCGTTTTTCACGAATGCGAAAGGGCTTTTCACCTTGCGCACCTAAGACCTCTATCACAGAATGCTGTCTAATACGAATATCGATGTCGGCCATTTTGCAAGTGACTGCAGTACTGGTTTCTGTTCCCTCAAAAAGTTAGTACTGCAGTCGGCTGGAAAAGAAGCTTTGCGCCCAAGCGCCAGTTCAGATTTTTCGCATAAACTTTCTTTAAGGAGGAAAAAATAGGAGGCATTACGTTCTGACTGACCTTCCTATATTACTCAAACGCTATCCCGAGAGCCGGCACCACTCGCACCGCAGGGGCGACAAAAATTAGATTTTCAGTATTTCGCATAATTATTGACCAAATTTGAAATTCTGTCATAATCTACTCACTACGAGATGCATGGAAGCGCCAAAGAAACTGGTATAGGCATGCGTTTTCAAATTCAGAGATACGTAAACAGGCAGAATACGGCGCTCTGGTCGGCAATGCCTATATAAGACAACAAGTGTTTGACGCAGTTGTTAGATCAGGAACACTCTTCTCAGTTTAAACATTTCCACTGGCCACCAAACTCCTCAGACATGAACATTATTCAGCATATCTGGGATGCCTTGCGACCTGCTGATCAAAAGAGATCTGCACCTCCATGTACTCTTACGGATTTATGGATAACCCTGCAGGATTCATGGTGTCGATTCCCTCCAGATTAGTCGAATCCATGCCACGTCGTTTGTGGCACTTCTGCGTGCTCGCGGATGCCCTACACGATATTAAGCAGCACCTTTAGCGGTAATTTTTAATCGCGAGATGGCCCTTTTGGACACACCCATTACTGTGGCTACAGTAGCGACACTTCGACCAGCTTCGAGTCGCCCGTCTACTCGTCCACGATCGTAAGCAGTCTCATGATGTCTTGCAAACAAGTTGCTGTGCCATACCGAATGTTACACTAATCGGTTCCACAACAGCATTCGTCAAAAACCGAACGGCATGGAATGTCGAATGTAAACAGAGCGTTCGTGCACAGGCTTCATTGCATTTAACACATCCCGCCCTCTATATTCCCTGTTACTATCATTGGCTGAAGCTTCCATAGCAATTGTCGGTTGTTCCGTAGCAACTGATTGTTGTTCCTTAGCACGTGTCGGTTGTTCTTTAGCACTGTCAAGCAATGTATCATTGTAGGAAATAATAGGTCTGGAGATATGGTGTCATAAATATAGAGATACGTGAAAAAATAGCTTTTGTGTGAAATTGAGCGCGAATTACCCCGACCATATTCACTCATTGTTTCGTAATGAAAGCTCTTAGTGACTTCCAACAAATTTTAAGCATAATTTCAAACATTTCCTAAACCTTCCTGGCTTACATGAATAAAAGAAATACTTTACACATTAACTAATTTGCAAAGCTGTTTTATACACGGAAGTACGGTTCTTTAAAGAATCGAGTTTTACTGGTATAAACTAACGTATCAACGCTTAGAAATAAATTAATACTGTAGTTAAATTTCCTGGAAAAATAAAAGTGTGTGATGGGTCAGAACTCGAACCCGGGACATAAACAGTTTAGATACACCCTAAAGGATGTTTCCAGATTGAACCTTACACTCTGCAGCTGAATGTGAGCAGTTTTGAAAGATCTTGAAATAGCAAAACCAGAACCTTGCCTTCCGCAACCATTACTCTGCTGCTGTATCTACATGATTATCTGCAGTTCACAATTAAGTGCCTCCGAGGGGCTTCTTCGTACCACATTTAAGCTACTTTTCTATAGTTCCACTCTCAAACAGCTCGAGGGAGGAACTAACACTTAAATTTTTCCGTGTGAGCTCTGATTTTGCTTGTTTTATTATGATGATCGTCTCTCCCTATGTAGATCGGCGCCAACAATATATTTTCACACTCTCAAGACAAGGTTGGTGGTTGAAATTTCATGAGCAGGTCCTGCTGCAGCGAAAAACTTTTGCCTTTGTTTTAATGACTGCCACCCCAATTTTTGTACAATATCCGTGGCACACTCTCCCTTATTTCGCTATAGTACAGAACGAGCTGCCCTTCTTAGAACTTTTTCGATGTCCTCGGTCAATCCTTCCTGTTGCGGATCCCACACCGCACAAAATTCTCCAGAAGAGGGCATACAGGTACAGTGTAAGCAGTCTCTTTAGCAGACCTGTTACGTTTTCTAAGTTTTCTACCAATAAATCACAATCCTTGGTTTGCTTTCCACACAGCAATATGCAAAAAATGGTTCTAATTTAAATTTTCGTAATCGTAATCCCTAAGCATTTAGCTGAGCACTTGAGCTAGCCTGGGTGAGCTAAAACATTGTGACCACCTTATCAATACTATGTCGGTCCATCTCTGGAACGCAGTGCAATAGCGATTCCGGGTGTCGTGGATTTGAGAACTTCTTGGTACGTTTTATGAGGTGTATGGAACCGGAAGTCTACGCAATGGCTACTGTCAGCAACGCGTGGTTCTGACTGCTCGTACTCTACGTTGAGATGATCCTTTTTCCGTGTCTTCCCAGAACTAGCTGATAGAAATCAAGATTTTTAAACAAATTTACTCACCAAGCGACGGCAAGAGAACACACGCATAAAAGGAGGTTATACTTCCGCAAGTTTTCGGAGCCAGTGGCTCCTTCTTCCCATAGAAGGGTTGAAGGGGAAGGAAGAGGGGTGAAGGAAAAGTACTGGAGAGGTTTAGGGAAAGGGGTAGATTTCGGAAAAGTCACCGAGAACCGCGGATCGGGGGATGATGAGGAAAGACTGAAAGTCTCCCTTGACCTGCGGTTCTGGGTGACTCTCCGAAATCTACCCCTTTTCCTAAGCTTCTCCAGTTCTTTTCCTTCACCCCTCTTCCTTCCCCTTCAACCCTTCTGTCGGGAGAAGGAGCCACTGGCTCCGAAAGCTTGAATAAGTATAAACTTCCTTTGAGTGTGTGTTCTCCTGCTGCCTTGGTGAGTAGATTTTTTTTTATCTATCCAGTTACATTATATTGTTAAAAACATTATTTTCGTTGTTATAAATCAAGGTTTTTGTCTGATGTGACATATCTGTGCGAGATTGGTACGTTTAAATCTTGAGGTTCTTCGGTGCCTCGTTCCTTTGTGAACAATAAGTTCAGGAGGAACTAAATAACAACGCTTTTTGACTTCTAATGCATAACATTTTTCCACATGTATGACTCACAGTGCATATTTATTACTTATAAAGTGTAATACCCCCGCTTCACTGTTGATGCTATTCCTATTTTAAGTACTATAAGTTTCAACACTAAACTATACACTTGACTATAGAACTCAGTCACTAACAACAAGTAGATAAATGTCAGAAAACAAGCATACCATTTCGGGTTTCGTTCCTCAGTTATAATTTTTTTTGTAGCACGTGCGGCTTCTTTCACTTCTGGCAATGATCTGCACCATGCTTCCCTATAACTGGGCGTGTAAATCTGTTCAGATGTGCGTAGTAAAGCACTTTTATGCTCAAATGAACCTTAGGGTTGAGGACAACCTTTTACCTCACGCACTTGACAGCGCAGCATACCAACTGTGTCTAAGGATGCCACAGGACGAATGGTCAGCATTCAGGTATATGACAGGAACGGTAGTTTGAAGCAAAAAACTTTATGTGGACTTGTGCTCTATTCCGCATAGTTTCATAGAGGGAACATATTTAATGTACATTGTCATTTATTTTCTGTATTATTCAATATATTGTTTGGTTTACACATGTGTAACAAGTAGTAAATATTACAACATATGTTTTACTAAGTATCAATTGGAAAATATGGGTTTTTTAACACATTCGCCTCTAAGTATTATTTTACATGTCACATTACAGTTGCTATACAGCTCACAGTAAGTGTTCGAGTACACCATCGCTAACTTCAGTTCGTTTGTGCAGTCTTGGGAGAACATGTTGTGTTGCTTGTCTGTGTGACTGCGCAGGTTCCCTATTGAGGGTATCAGCACCCATAATGCTATCAAGCAAGTCATCTCGCGTATTCACCATTCGTTTGTACACCACTCACTTCACCCCATAAATAAAAATGTAAAGGCGTAAGGCCTGGCGATCTCGGTGGTCAGTTAATTGTGCTACCACAACCAACCCAACGGTTAAAATAAGTGTGACTGAGATGTTCCCTCACACGTATGGTATAATGTGGAGGGCCTCCATGGTTCTGGAATACATTACAGTCCACGTGGCCAAAGAAATGTTCTCATGGTGTTTAGCAAACGAATTTTCCAAAAATATAAGTAATTCTTTCCAGTCATTCGCTCTTCTAAAATGACTGGACATGTAAACATGCTACCGCTCACACCGTAAGCTTTTAAATGTTTATATTGATGATATCATTTGTAAATGGCTGATTATATTAAACGACACAATAAGAAGTGATAATTTTAATTTCTTGACGATATTCTTTGCTGATGATCAGCTTATAGTTGAGAAATCTGAAGAAAAAGTTCTAACTGCGGTTCATAATTTCCGCTAAATACGAAAAGAGAGTGTCTAAAGATGAAACAAAAGTGATGACGTTCCAAGGACTGGAAACCACAAGTGACAAAGTTGTTACATACAAAAAAGTAATTGATAAGGAATAGAGTTTAAGTACCTGGGATGAAATTTTAAATATCCCAATTCATATCACACAGAGCTACAAACATTTTTGTGTAACAAAGTATGTTACAATACAACGTACGGAAAGAAGCATTAATTAAACTTCACAAAGTGATAGCCTTTTGACCCTAACATCTCATCAGTTACTACGAGATGAGTCATCAGTGATGAAGTTCCCTCGCTTTGTAGCGAGATATTTATTAATGGATCAAAAGAAACACCGTTATTAGACTAGGGCTACGTATATGTAGCACACATTAAGATTATAACTGAAAAATGAAGACTGAACTGGAAAGACCGTGTTCAATGTTATACTAGGATAACTAAAATTGTAGTACTATACTGTAACCGTATAGCAAAATGAAACTAAGTTCTTAACAGAGATGTTCTGATGCGAAACAGGCCAAAAGGCCAGATCCTCGAAGACGATGATGATGACGACATCGAAAATTTCTTCATTAAGAAGGCTGAAAATCGGACAACGATGACGGCGATGACAAAAATTTCTTCACTAAGAAGGTTGAAAATCGGCTGTATCAAGCGGTATCAGAGTAGAGGAAACAGAAACAATTTAACACACAATTAGCAGCTTTATACTGTGCCACTGAAACTACAAATACACTATGTGATCAAAAGTATACGGACACCCTCAAAAACTATATTTTTTAATGATTGCCTCTCCAACGTTCTTATCATACTCGTGACATTCTCTCCCCATAATCCAAGCTGCCGTTCTCTGGACTTCTTCTGTGTCCGTCAATAGATATCATACCACTCACCAGTATTCCATATGATGACAAATAAGCATAGTGCAGGCAGTCTCTCTTTTGTAGGTTTATTGTATCTCCTCAGATATCCCGTCAATAAAATACAGCCTTTGGTTCCTTTCCCCACGGATAGCCTCGCGGTCTAGGGCGTCTTGTTACGGTCGGCGCGGCTTTCCCCGTCGGAGGTTCGAGTCCTCCCTCGGGCATGGTGTGTGTGTTGTCCATAGCGTAAGTTAGTTTAAGTTAGATTAAGTAGTGTGTAAGCATAGGGACCGATGACCTCAGCAATTTGGTCCCAAAAGATCTTACCACAAATTTTTTACTTTCCCCGCAACATCATCTACGTGATGCTTCCAATTTCATATGTTCGTATTTGTAATCCGTAGATATTTAATTTAATCAGCAACGTTTAAATTTGTATCGTCTATCGTGTCATCGAAATTTAATGCATTTTTTACTACTCTCGTGAAGGACCTCACATTTTTTTTATTGTTAAGGGTCAACTGCTACTTTTTGCATCATGCATATATTTTGTGTAAATCACTTTGTAATTCATACTAATCTACTGATGAGTTTACTAGAGTGTAAACGACAGCATCATCTGCAAACAATCTAAGGGGGCTGATCAGATCGTCTTGTAAGAACAGCAGAGGACACACAGCTCATTCTTGGGGACACACAAACATTATCTAATTTTCACTCGATGACTTCTGTCAATAGGCAGGGAAGCCAAATTCAAAAGCACATAAATGGTTATTAACTGGACACAGTCCTAATAGAGGCAATTCAGTTTAAAGCCGAATTATCTTCTATTAGACTGTGACTGACTGTTAAAGTTTCTGAACATGTTTTTGTCTATAGATCTCCATCAGTCTCAATATTTTGGTGACTTTCTCTAGTGATCTTGGTAATGCAGCACGTTTGACCTCATCATCAATCAAAATAGGCAACACAAAATCATTCATCATTAATACACAATTAACTTAATGTGGTAGTTTTCTGACTCTGTGCATTTTGTGGAGTACATTCGAGGGAAGGAGAAGTGTAATACGTCTGAGCAAGCTTTTCTTTATTTCCTGGTGAACTGACAACAAAAAATCGTAAGTAACTACATTATTCGTCATAAATGGCCGTTTTATCGTGGTTTATTCTACTTCTTGCACCGCTATGACCATCTGGATTTTTCTTGTCCGTACTTGCAAAGCATCGTTTATTATACTGAACACCAGTCTGTACTGCAGTCAAAATAGCCGTGAAAAAAAACTGGGTTGGATTTCAGTGTCCATGTGTCGATGGTAGTGTTATCTGCCACTCTGTAATTTCTACACACTTGGACAGAGTAGCTTTGATGTTCCAAGTAGAACTGTGTTACTGCGGCAGTTAATATAATATATCTCTCATTATTAACGACAAAGATATTGTTACTCAAAAAGAACAAAGATAGAAGTATTGAAAATTCAGACTCATACATAGTTCTGACCAGTTCGGATTTTCTAATTTGACAACGGGTACTGAATTAAAGTACGTGAAAAACCGTGAGATCTTGAAATCTGTCGTCTCATTTAGTATTTCATTTTTCCATTTTAGTCACTGGTAAATATTTCCATTTCCTCAGTGACTTACATTTCCTGGTAATGGACGCATAGTTTCTGCGTCCACCACTGAAATAGGTTGAGAAATAATTCCACTTGTGTAACACTACATCATTTTCCTTTATACTGTACTTTATGTTTGTTAGGTATAATTTGTTTCAACATATCTTGCACCAACAATACTTTCTCGTCAGAAGGCATCGCGGATTCTTATTTTGAATGAACTGCGTCTAGCTAATTATACGAAAGAAAACTTTCTTTACCATACCGCTATAACAACAACAATACTCGCATCAGAACAACACCGTGTTCCGAGAAACTGGTGCTTTCTTTATTTTGGAGCCGTGTATATGCATCTCTCGTCGCGTGAGCTGTCTTACCTTGGATGTCTTATGTTGCAGTAGGAATGATACTATTGCGTAAGAAGTTACAGCATAAGGACAAAATCTGCTGCGCAAGGACATGTCTGCAGGCCTTCTTGTCTCTTTGAGACGCAGTCGCACTTTCACAGGCAATTTTCCACGCCAATAACCTCAAAGAAACCCCTCTGCTAGTGTCGTTACATAATTTCTGCAACAAGATGCACGCCTTCCCATGATACACCCACGAGTTTCGTGTCTCAAGACAAAAACACTGTTTTTAAATTTGCTTTCTAGCTTCAACAATGAGAATGGTGACATGGGTCACTCACTGTCACAATAGCTATGATTCTTATGGAGAAAGTGACATGTTAATAAGTACAGCATTTATAGTTTTTTTTATTAATTCTCTTTCATGCCATCGCTTCATGTGCAGACTAAAATTAACACTTGGCCGTCCGCACTTGGCTTGTCGCCGGCCGCTTGTCACCTTTCCGCTGATGACAAGCTTCACTCACATTGACTTTTGTGCGCTTTAATTTTCCGGAAATCCTCTATTTTTCCATGTCGTTCCATAAACTCGAATTTTCTTTTCAAGGAACTTCTCTGCATGTTCTACTCTGTTATAATAATTATCCATGCAGAAGTGATGCCACTTTCCATTAGAAGGTGTCAGTAGTTCCATCACTGTTTTTGCTAAAGGCTGTCCAGCGCCGGAATATATCTTGATTGAGGAAATGTATCCCGTACTCGAATCACACAGTATCCGTATCAGTGTGCCGTATTTCGTAATTTTCGATGGATTGTAACCTTTAAAATTTAACCGTCCACGCCACGGTATCATTCCTCCATCAGTTGAGATGTTTTGAGTTAGATTAAACGTTTCTGTAAACTTTTTGGAAAAATAATCAATTATGAATTGCACTTTGACAAGCCGGCTGGCTTTATCCAGTTCAACGACGCACATAATAAAATAGAATTTACCGTGGAGTATGAAACTGACAATTGTTTACAGTTCCTGGACCTGAATATAAAAAAGCAGGGCAACAAACATGCGTTCTCCGTTTATAGAAAACAAACTACGACTGATGCCGTGATCCCGAATGATTCATGCCATCCGGAGGCTTATAAAGAAGCTGCTTTCCGTAGTCTCGTGCATAGGGCAATCAATATACCTATGAGCGAAAAAGATAGGGAGACTGAAATTAATGCCGTTAAGAGAATAGCGATGAATAACGGTTACAGAATAGATATGGTTAAAAAACTGTTACGGAAAAGTAATAAGCGCAAAAAGAATAAACCTGACGGGGAGAAAGTGAAAATTATCACGATGCCATACTACGGAACAGTCTCACAAAAGATAGCAAATATTTTTAAGCCATACGATGTTAAAATAGCTTTTCAGACTAGTAACCTAGTGAGGTATAGCCTTAAGCACGATATTGGCGAGAAGAGAAATACGTTTGAATGATCGGGAGTTTATAAGATACAGTGCAGAACTTGTGATGCAAAATACATAGGGCAGACAGGAAGATCATTCGCGATCCGGTATAAAGAACATAAAGATGCGTACAGGTTAGGAAATTATGACAAATCAGCTGTTGCGAACCATATATATAAAACAGGCCATCCCCTTAATAGCATAGAAGACAACGTAGAAATATTGCATGTAGAAAAGAAAGGGAGGAAACTTGATTTACTAGAGGTATTTGAGATAGCTATCCATGAAAAGAAACAAAGCAACATTCTAAATGCACAAGATAATTTTAAAGAAATGAGATTTTTTAGCGGGTTTTTAGGATTATTTTAGGGTAGGTATGCGACTTTAAACTTGTAGCATGTCACTGACGGAGCTGCGAGAGACTAACGATGGCAGACCAATGCTATAAGGAAATCAGGCGCCCAATAGCATAGCGTTACCGTCAAGCACACGGCTGTAACCACGCCACAACACCTAGGCACGTCAGTCCACAACAGCTCCCGAGCCGGCACAGAGCGACAGCATACTTGGTAGCTACGGGACGGCCATAGACTTGTGTCAACAACTTCAATGTAAGACGAGGACCCACAGTCCAATATACTTTTAATTCTGTTTTACTCTATGGACTTCCCAACTATTTGTGATTGTATTTTGTCTTTTTAGTCCGTTTAATTTCATGACATAGATTTTACAACCTGATGATGGGAGCATTGTTTCTTGAAACGCGTTGTTAAAAAACATGTATAAGAATCGCGGTTGAATGCTAACAGTGATAATGTGGCTTTATCCAGTTTATTGTTTCTGTCGGAAAAATGTAAAAATTATAATATTTGTCTGAATCGGTTGCGGGATGTCGATGTGTCTATCTACGGATTCGTTGACCAATAATCATTGATCCTTGCTTTTCTTACAGTTCCCATAAGGATAGCAAGCCCAAACCATTTTCTAAGTTCGGGTCCCTTAACGTCGACAAATCTGGCATTTTCTTAATCCAGTTTTCTTCTATTGCAATTTTGACTGTAGTACTTTTTGGTTTCGTTGCTAATATATTCAAATAGATCGTTCCCAATATATAACTGTACGATATCCTCGACGCTCTGTGTATCTTTGGGAAACATGTTCGGACCCGGGGATCCTTCAAATTTGTTACTGGTCCTCGGTAAATCAAAGTCTGACCGCTGTGCACCGTCTTCTTAGTCTGATTCAGACGAATCAATTGGCAACCGTATGTGGCGAAATAAATAAAAAAAACATTTGTCAAATTATTGTGTTTTTTAACTTTAGAATTTTTGAAAGGCTTTTTTACGGACTGTATTGACCGGCTTGAATGCGGACAAATACAGTGCTGCGTGAAATATGCCTGTAATATAATTTACCATTCCGATTAATTACATTTTGAATTCTACGTCATAGTTGATTTAATCAGAGTTCTCACCTTAGACGTAGAATTAGTCCTTCTGCCACAATATTAATTCATCAGTCGCCATCGAAGTTCTTCTCTTTGTTGACCGTGTGTATCTTCCTAAGTCGGCATCGGTTCACTTCACGAAGACGGTGGAAACCAAGGAATACAATGCTACGTTGCTTTAAATAATTTTCGTAACACTTCGATACTTCTCACTATTTTTTTTATTCACAAGACAATAAGACTTGCACTGCTCGTCGCACAAACCATAATTACTAACGATATGGCTGCCTTTCCGCAGACACCAAAAATTACGTCCATCCTCCACGAGGCAACAATCAAAAGTGTCCCTTAGCTCCTTCTTGGAGTATGAAACAAAAGGGAATCCAATGTGAACATTGCAAAGATTATAACCTACATGCCTCTCAATTTAATCTTTGGCGCAGCCTTTAAGGTATTGTATGTCTCTGCGTCGGAATGTGTCATTACACGTAGCGTTCCCCGAATTCTTCTTGGACGTATTTCACTATCTTCCTACGATTCTGCTTCACTTTCATTTTTTTGATGTCCAGTGTCTTCTTCCCAGTCGTCCAAGTCGTCCGGAAAGTCAGACAAGACGTCCGCGCATTCATCGTAAATAATCCTATTGTCTCTTTTGTCCGCCACGATGAAAGGGTACTTGTACTTATAAAAACAAAACACTTGTTGACGTGCGTAACTTGTTACCTAAACAAAACAGCAACAGAATGCAAAGATACTAACGTGCTGTGGATGGCCACTGCGCGATACTACGCTCACGTTACCACTGTGGTGTCGCTGGCCACTGAGCGATACTATGCACACACCACTGTGGTGTCGCCGGCCGTTGACCGCTATTTCGCGTACGACACCACTGTGGTGTCGCCGGACGGCATAGTGTTAATAGTGTGCTTGTATAATTAGATCTGATGTAGCAAAAAGAGTAAAATATAAAGCAATTTACAAAGCAGGAAGTTTGGAAACGTTCTTTTGAAACATCAATGAGGTTATATAGAGGAGGATGAGGTAGCTGAAATAGGGCATCCCAAATAAAGCATCTGATCAAAAGTTTCCGAATACCCCTATGTAATGCGGAATTGGCCACTAGATGTCACGGGAGGTCGACCCGTCTGCTTGAAAGGATGCGGGGAGTATCGTGTTGTCAGTGGACAAACAGTGACAACGGAATGGGTCGGTCAGGAGAGGTTAGTGACTTCGAACGTGGACTTTTCATTAGATGTCACTGGAGTAACAAATCCCTCAAGGATAAATCAAGCCTTTTAAAGCTGCCCAAGCCGACTGTTGATGATGAGATTGTGAAGTAGAATCGCGAAGGAACAACTACAGACTAAACCAAGACCAGACAGACCGCATGTACTGCCTACCAGAGACAGTCTAACATTAAAGGGGGTGGGGATAAAAACATCGCGTGAAATCAGCGAAAGGGATTACTCGAGTGCTCCAAAGCGCCACCAGCTGTCCAGCTAGCACAGTGACTGTGTCTAGAGGGCCAAAAAGAATAGGGTACAGTCGAGAGCAGCCCCTCATAAGCCCCACATTTCTATAGGCAGTGCTAAGCGACGCTCGACGTTGTGTAAGGAAAGACTCCACTGAGCAGTGGACAACTGGAAAAAAGAGATTTGGAGTGATGAAGCAAGCTGTAACCAGTGGAAACCCGATGGAAGGATCTGAGTTTGTCGAACGCTTGGAGAACGTTACTTGCCATCATGTGTCGTGTGAACAGTGAAATAAGGAGGATACGGTGTCATTGTACGGGGATGTTTATCGTGGATGATGTATGGTCCCCTTGTTGGGCTTAGGAGAACACTAAATCAGGATGATATGTACACATTTTACAACATTGTGTACTGAATAAGAAGGGGAACAGTTGGGAGACGATAATGAGTTATATCGGCATGAAGAAGCACCCAGTCATAAAGCAAGATCTGGGAGGCAATGGTTGTGCCCAGTAACGTTCCTGAAATGAAGTAGCCTGCCCAGAGTCCCGATCTGAACCCAGTGGGTGACTTAGAACGCCGACTTCGCTTCTGACCCCAACGTCCAGCATCGGTACTTTCTCTACTTTCGGCTGTCGAGGAGGATGCGCTGCCATTCCTCCACAGACATTGAAATTGTCCCCAGCGTAGTTGAAATACCTCTAAGCACTATGGGACTTACCATCTGAGGTCATCAGTCCCCTAGGACTTAGAACTACTTAAACCTAACTAACGTAAGGGTATCCCACACATCCACGCCCGAGGCAGGATTCGAACCTGCGACCGTAGCGGTCACGCGGTTCCAGACTGAAGCGCCTAGAACCGCTCGGCCACCGCAGCCGGCAGCATAGTTCAAGGTGTCATAAAGGCTAAGGGTGAACACACCGTTTATTAAAGTCCACAAATAGGTGTCCGGATACTTTTGATCGTAGCATGTATGTGGTTCTCGCTCAGCCATAGCGCACAAATGGGCGAATTTCATGACTTAATGAAAATCAGTTTCAACATTTGTAGGTGTCGAATTATGACGCCGACTTTTTTTTGTGGAACTGTATGCTTATTTCAGTGGCACTGGATGGATCTTTCTAAGAAGAACTCAACGCCGAAACATGATTAAACTTGAAAAGTACGCTATGTGATCAAGAGTATCCGGACACCCGGCTGAAAATCACTTAAAACTTCGTGGCGCCCTCCATCGGTAATGCTGGAAGTAATTATGGTGTTAGGCCACCCTTTGGATTGATGACAACTCCCACTCTCGCAGACATACGTTAAGTCAGGTGCTAGAAGATTTCTTGGGGAATGGCAGCCCATTCTTCACGGTGTGCTCCACTGAGGAGAGATATCGATGTCGGTCGGCGTTCCAAAACATCCCAAAGGTGTCTTTTGGGGTTAAGGTCAGGACTCTGTGCAGGCCCGTCCATTACAGGGATTTTACTGTCATGTAATCACTCCGCCATAGGCCACGCGTTATGAACAGGTGCTCGACTGTGCTGAAAGATGCGATCGTCATCCCCGAATTGCTCTTCAACAATGGGAAGCAAGAAGGTGCTTAAAACATCAATGTAGGCCTGTGATGTGATAGTGCCACGCAAAACAACAAGGGGTGCAAGCCCCTCCATGAAAAACACGACAACACCTTATCACCACCGCCTTCGAATTTTACTGTTGGCACTACACACACCGGGCATTCGCCATACCCACACCCTGCCATCGGATCGCCACATTATGTACCGTGATTCGTCACTCCACACATTGTTCCACTGTTCAATCGTCCCATGTTTACGCTCCTTACACCAAGCGAGGCGTCGTTTGCCATTTACCGGCGTGATGTGTGGCTTTTAAGCAGCCGCTCGTCCATGAAATTCAAGTTTTCTCAGCTCCCGCCTAACTGTCGGCATCAGGATCCACTGCAAGCACTACGACAGTTTTAATTTTTTCCCGTAGATAAAAGCGGAGGGGTGCTAAGCCTGATGAACAAGCAGATGATTGTTTATTTACGAAACAATCGATCCAACGATCTCCATGTGTTATACACAGAAGTCCTGTAAATATCTGTGCGGAATGGACATCTGTCATATTAGTACCATGTGAGTAGATATATGATCAATTTTATGCCTTTCGGCAACTGTAGTTACTTGTGACTTCTTATAGTTTCATCAGAGTCAATGATGGGACCAGTGATGCGATTCTTGAGAAGCGCCCACTACACGTTGACAGGCCAAGGCCGTTGTTTATCAACTTCTATCAGCCAGTGTGGATTATCAGCCAAATAACAGACAAAATCTTGCACCACAATTTACTGTTTTCATAGACAGCATTCGGAGAAACGCAACCGATTTCGAAACTTACTGCCAGGAAACTGCTGATATAGCGAAAGGAGGACCGGGTGAAATGCATTGGAATGAGGCATTCACAGAACACTTCTCCAACTGGTCACAGTCGCACATTTAAGCTACCTCACAGCGAAATTATGATAGTGTGTTGACAATGCGAAAATGTTAGTTGCATGTCTCTTATCAGTTGATATTCTTCGCGTATTTTATTTTCCACGCCTCCATTTTCTACATACGAGTATGTTTTTGGATATGTCCAAAGACAGATGAAAAGGTAATTACGAGAGTATTCCAAGGTAATATTGGACGCTACATAAGCCTATTTGCAGACACTGGAAGGCTGCAACGACAGATGACTTTTGCGAAATGCATAAAGACCGACAGAGGCTCGACAGTTGGTGCAGGTGACTACAATTGACTTTGAACGTAATTAGGTGTAACATCTTGCACGTAAAAAGGCGAAGGCGTTCACTACTGTTCTATTACACCCTTGGCGACAAATTACTGGAACAATATAAGCCGTAAAATACCTGGGAGTAACCCTCTGGAATTGCCTCTTAAAGCAAATTGTAGGATAAGCAAATGACAGACTGAGATTCAGAGGGAGAATCTTGAGCGATTATGGGTCATGCACAAAATAAGTGGCTTTTTTGAGTATTGCTTATCAGTCTGGAACTCTTATCAGTAGGATTAATAGTAGAGAGACAGAAAATTCAATAAAGAGGGCGCGTTTCATCACGTGATAGTTTACTTGGCACGGGAGCATTACAGGAATGCAACAAGCTTCACTAGCAGACGTTACAAGAATGCCATTATGCATCGCGGACATCTTCTGTTAGAATTCCATGAGTGTATGTCCCAAGAAGAGTCGAAAAACACAACATTTTGCACTCTATTAATTATGTCTTATACAGTCATCACGGCGAAAAAAATCAGAAAAATTAGATGTCACATCGAGCTTTACCGACAATCATACTTTCCACACATCATTCGTGAATGTCCGCCCCGATAGCTGAGTGCTGCCGGCACGGTTGCTCAGCGTGTTCGGTCAGAGGGTTAGCTGCCCTCTGTAATAAAAAAACTGAGTTAATGGATCAACGACGAACTGAAACTCGTGTCTTCCGACGTCCGCACCGAGCAAATACAACGAACGAAAACGAACAAAAAAAAAAATAAAATAAAAAGTGGTCAGCGTGACGGATTGCCGTCCTGCGGGGCCGGGGTGGATTTCCGACTGGGTCGAAGATTTTCCTCGCTCAGGGACTGGTTGTTGTTGCTGTCTTGATCATCATTTCATCCCCATCCGGCGCGTACGTCGCCCAACGTGGCGTAGAGTGTAACGAGACCTGCACCTAGACGGCCGGACCTGCCCCGCAAGGGGCCTTCCGGCCAATGACGCCAAACGCTCATTTCCTTTTTCCATTCGTGAATGAAACAGGGAAAGGAGAAAATATGGTGATCCGAGAAGCAGCTTCGCCATTAACCGAATGGTATGGAGATCTGTAGACATGATGCACATGTACAGACAAACAAATCATTATAATTTCAGATAAACTGGATGATTTATTCAAGAGAGAGAGCTTTACAAATTGAGCAAGTCAATGACGCGGTGATCTGCCTCTTCACCCTATGCAAGCAGTTATTCGGCGTGGAACTGATTGACAGAGATGTCGAATTTCCTCCAGAGGGATATCGTGCCAAATTCTGTCCAACTGGCGCATTAGATGGGCAAAATCTGGGGGGCCCTGACCATAATACTACAAACTTTCTCAGTTGTGGACAGATCCGGTGACTTTATTGGCCAAAGTAAGGTTTAGCAAGCACGAAGACAAGCAGTAGAAGCTCTCGTCGTGTGCAGGTGAGCATTATCTTGTTGAAATGTAAGCCCAGAAATCGTCGACGTACCGCTGTGCTGTAAGGGTGTCGCGGATGATAACCAAAGAGGTCTTGCTGTGAAATGGAATGCCACCCCAGACGATCACTTCCGGCTGGCGGGACGTATGGGGGAAGACCGTCAGATTCGTATCCCACCGCTGTCTGGAACGTGTCCAGACACGTCTTTGCCGGTCATCGAGGCTCAGCTGGAAGCGGGACTCGTCACTGAATAGAATTCTACTCCACTCAATGATATTCAGGAGGAAGATGTGCCTGGGGTTCCCATAAACAGCGGTGGAATACCAACCTGACTGTTGCCCGACAACCAGGAGCATTAGTATGGGATGCCATTTCTTTTCATGGCACGTCCCCTTTCGTTATCATCTGTGGCACCCTTACAACGCCGGCCCCTGTGGCCGAGCGGTTCTAGACGCTTCAGTCCGGAACCCCGCTGCTGCTACGGTCGCAGGTTCGAATCCTGCCTCGGTCATGGATCTTTGTGATGTCCTTAGGTTAGTTAGGTTTACGTAGTTCTAAGTCTAGGGGACTGATGACCTCAGAAGTTAAGTCCCATAGTGCTTAGAGCTATTTGAACCATTTGAACCCTTACAACACTCCGGTACATCGACACTATTCTACGCCCCGTTTTATTGCTTTTCATGGCAAGCCCTTCTGGGCTTAGATTTCAGCAAGATGTCCGCACCCGGTAGCTGAGTGGTAGCCGGCACGGTAGATGAGCGTGTTCGGTTAGTAGCCCTCTGTAATAAAAAAACTGAGTTAATGGATCAACAACGAACTGAAACGGGTGTCTTTCGACGTCCGCCCAGGGCAGATACAACGAACGAAAGCGAACAAAATGATATTTTTCAGAAAAAAAGTGGTCAGCGCGACAGACTGTCAAACCTAAGGCTCCGGGTTCGATTCCCGGCTGGGTCGGAGATTTTCTCCCCTCAGGGACTGGGGGTTGTGTTGTCCTAATCATCATTATTTCATCCCCATCGAGGCGCAAGTCGCGCGAGTGGCGTCAAATCGAAAGACTTGCACCCGGCGAACGGTCTATCTGGTGGGAGGCCCTAGTCACACGACATTTTTTTTTATTTCAGCAAGATAATGCTCGCCCGCACGCGGCGAGATCTTCTACTGCTTGTCTTCGCGCTTGCCAAACCTTACCTTGGCCAGCAAAGTCACCGGATCTGTCACCAATTGAGAGCGTTTGTAACATTTATAGGCAGGGCCCTCGGAGTTTGACAATCTAATGTGCCAGCTGGACAGAATTTGGCACGATATCCGTCAGGACACCCAACACCTTTATCAATTAATGCCAAGACGAATGCCGAATAAGTGCTCGCATAATGGCCTGCGGTAGACAACTCGTTATTCACTTGCTTAATTTATGAAGCTTGAATAAATCATAATTTTTTTCGAAACTATAATGATTTGTTTATCCGTACGTGAACATGACACCTACCGATTTCAGTCTCTTTCGGATAATTCCTTCGTGGTGTGTCTTTTTTTGCCGTAGAGCGAGAGACACCAATTTTTTCCTTATTTTTTGGTTTGAACTGGTCGAGTTACGAAAATCTTGAATTTAGCTTCACCGGTATCGTTATCGATGCAACACTGAAACCTTCCCGTCGAATAAATAAAAAAATAATGATGAATTTAATGCGTTTAGACCATAACCTTCCCGTCTAGAATAAAATAATTTAACTTACTTTCCGTCTAATGAGAGAAAGAAAGAGAATTGAACTTTTTGTGCCTTGCAGCTTTCCTGTCTGGACTTGCTGCTATTGACAACGTGTCTGATCTGATACTCTTTAGCGTACACAATGTTGTACGCCTTGTGCCTTTATGGGTAGCAATTCAATCTACTCAAAAGAAGATTATTTCGATGTGAACACATAAGTATACGCCGAGGGCCTTAGTACTGGTTGCCTATGCAGTGAACCTGAAAACATACATATATATTTTCCTTACCTTTTATTTTACTGGGTCGCCTCTGGATAACGTCGTCTGACTGCATGTCTGAATGTACTCACTCTGCTCTATTGTTGATAATTATTTGGGTTGTTAGTCGTTTGCTTTTTTTATTGAAGTTACTGGTGCAAAATTCAATGTCCTTATCAAATAAAAAAACTGAAAAAACTCAACAAAAGTTAAATCTTGTGGTTACTGGGTTCAATAAAAAATAATACGATACTGACTGAGATAAAATGATCTATTCTGAAAATTATTGAATATAAATTTTTAACTCTTTATAATGATTCAATTTATAAAACTTTAGTTTGGGGATCGTTTAGATAAAACAGATAAAAAATGTAACAACGAACTTACAGTATGCAGTTAGCACTTAAATACCTTTGATGTCTTCATGACGTCGATTTCTAAAAATTCATAACTAATTACCAATTATACAGTTGTAGTATTCTTCAAGTAATATATATAGCTGGTGGCGAACAGGCACACCGCTCTGTCTCTAGACACAACTTGACTGCACAAAGGTTGACTCAAGAGTAATTGTATCGACAATGCTGCGAGCATCTCGCCGCGCTCCCTATGTATCAATGCGCTGGCTCTCCCGCCAACAAAGAGCTTGGTGCGGATGCTTCACTGTCTCCATCGATATGCAAAGACCTTAAACAAATTTTACAAAACAGTTTTCTTAACATTTTTCTTACTCACTATAACTCTTATTTACATACTTCTTAGCTTATAAATATTTTTCATGGCCTGGTTGATTTTCTGTTGACATATTTCAACGTCAGCCCCGACTGGACAAAAATGGGGAGGGAAATCGACCGTTGCCCTTTTGTAAGGAACCATCCCGGAATTCACCAGAGTCGAGTTAGGGAAGCTAAATGAGTTTCAGGGATGGGTATTAGAACACTGCACGTCCACAGCGCAGGCTGCCTCAGCAGCTGGCCGTATGCAGGCCTCAGTGCTTGGCACGCCAGCTTTGCAGGTGCCACGAAGTCGTCGCTTGCAGCTTGATCAGGGCGTATTGAGGACTGCTTCCAGAGTTTGCGCACGTACCGAGGACTGCAGGCGTCTCGGTGAGATGGCGACACGACCGTATTGACCCAGCGTTCTCTTACACAGATGGAGCCTTCGTCATCTGCAAACTCGCAAAATATAATGGGAATGCAGATTATCGGAGGGAATTTTAACGCTGGAAAAGTTCCTGGAGCTATATGAAATATTCTGTTTCACAAAATAATATAACGAAAGATGGCATATTTCATAAGCCATGATGAAAATTTGTGAAAATTATGAACTATGCAATAACGCACTGGAAGTCCAGCCTGTGTGCCCATTTTTCGGTAGCACTGTGCTATTAGAGTTTGTGAGGTATATGGGGAAACGAGTAACTAGTTCAGAGTGCACGGACGGTACAGTAAAATTACAAGATTTTTCTTCCGAAAAAACGTTATTTTTCGAGAGGAATTTTACATCCGTGTAAGATTTTATTTTCCTGCAGGAATAAAAGACATCCAACCAGTTGAAATAAATGGTGCTTTTCAAATAAACTTGACCACGGTTTCGACGGTCAGTAGCTACATGCCGGCATGTAGCTACTAACATGAACTGTTATACTAAGTGATCGGTTTTACTGATGTGACAAGCCCTTGCTTCTAGAGGCCTTAATTTTTACTTATGGACATACAGATGGTTACCGATAGTTGTCACGTGGAGACAGATTTACTGAGTGAATTGCTAACGTGACGTTTTCCTGCTCCTCTGAAGAAGACGAGTTTAGGTCCGTCGAAACCGTGGTCAAGGTTATTTGGAAACCATCATTTATTGCAACTGGTTGGATGTCCTTTATCCCTTCTGTTCTGTAACGGTTGCCGTACTGCAGCCGTGTTCAAAATACTGATTTTATTCCTGGTAAAAAGTTCGTGTTGTTATAAGATTTTTACGATACAGGTGACTTTTGGTTTCTAAGGGTATTTTTTTTACCAAGAAGGATATTAGTTTACAAGAAGAAAAAGAAGAAGACTTACTTACTTACTTTGCTTTCATTGGCGCTGACGTCGTTTCTCGCTCTGCGTTTTCTGTGTAAGAGAATTAAGTTTCATTTACTCTCAATTTGTTGCGCTCTAGAATAAGACGGTTGAGAGAAAAAAAAAAGGCCAGGCGGCGTAGCCGTTCGGTCTGGGGCGCCTTGCCGCGGTTCGCGCAGCTGTCCCCGTCGGAGGTTCGAGTCCTCCCTCGGGCATGGGTGTGTGTGTGTGTGTGTGTGTGTTGTCCTTAGCGTAAGTTATTGTAAGTTACATTAAGTAATGCGTAAGCCTAGGGACCGATGACCTCAGCAGTTTCATCTCATAGAACTTACCACAAATTTCCAAAAGGAGAAAGAGAAAACAATGATGATAAGGTTTAGACTTCCTATGACGTGGGCTAAATAGCATATTTAATTCTTTTTCTTTAATCCGCGAAAGACACAGTCTTATGAACCGAAGTTGGGTGTATATTTTAAGAAAAATAGTTCAATTGCTGAGCCCGGAAGTTAGATGACTTTTTTTGAGGAAAAATAAGAGTAACATTCCATAATTAGTTCATTTCTTAAGCTATTTGCATTGGCATCTGCTTATCATTAAAGAACTTTGAGTGTGGTCCCTTCGGCAAAATGAAGATTCATTTTTTTCTTCTTAAACAGGATTCAAAATAATGTGATTTTCAACTTGCAAGCAGGAACTACCGCGAAAATTCAGACGTAAATTGAGAGAGTGGATACAGACAGACAGCTGTACAATACCAGTTCGGTAAAAAGTCGGAAACTGTAGAGTGAAACGGTGCTAAAATAATCAGCATTGAATGCTTTACAGTCACATCGTGAACGCACCTGTCTGCTCTGAAGTAATGACGGTCGATATGATGCAAATGCACATCAGTGTAGAGTCTAAGCTACAATTTTAATGTGATACACTCTTTTTAACGGAGAAAATGCTGCATATCTTCTAGACAAGTCACACCTGCTCTAAGAGACGTGCTAAAACCCTAACGGGTCGTAGACGTTGGCACGTTACAGGGTTGCATTGTTCTTACTCTACATGGATATTTTGTTATCATTAGACCGGCGTAATGTGTCGGAGATGATTTACTGAAAACTTTGTAAACATCCATTTAACGTCCATTGGCAGTAGGCCTGGTAACTGCCTAGGGAAGTCGATTAGCTGCCTAGGTCTTCCTGCAGGTCATTTGTGAAGTCGTTACTTAATCTTGTCCCGGCGCGTTAACCTCTTTCAAAGGCGTCTGTCTGGAGGAAGACATGAGTTTATCGTCTCGTCGAATGCGATGTATTTAGAAAGGTATCTCTAAGTCACACGAAAAATAAGGGTTTGGAGCTCGGCGGTGGACTTGGAGAAACGACGGAGAACATAAACGGGAATGCGTACTGTTGAGTGTCTGACAAGGGACAATCAGACCTGTTAGTCCTGGATTTTGGTGAGTCTGGGGTGTGTCGTTGAGTGACCCGTCCTGAGTGGCTAGCGGCTTTTCATGCGACAGCCCCTAGTTTTCGAAAAAATCGATGTTGAAGTTTTATGCTTGCCTCATATATTTGTAACGTCAGCCCTGTTTCAACCAAGCAAAAGTAGCGCAGCGGCTAAGATTCGCAGCTATCACGCTGATGGTACTGTTTAAAATCCTGCCCACGGATTTTTCTTCTTTCCAGTTTTCTCATAGACAATAACATTAAGCAGTAAACGTCAAGTAAAATTATTCAGAAACAATCATTTTCGCTGTAGTAATTTTATTGGTATATCAATTATCACAGCAAACTTTCTGCAAATGCGTATTATGTTTGTAATTCGTAATTACAATGTCAAATATTTGGATAAAATTCTGAGGATTCTTGTGAGGGCGGAGGAGGGGGGAGGGCATACGGATCAGTGGGGGCTGAGGGGGGGGGGGGCATACTGATCACTGGGGGCGTATACCGACCACAGACTTTACGATCAAATCTTTGTAGATTAAAGAAAAGCAAATACCTACATCGTAACAATAATCTCATCCAAATTTACTCCACTTTGCCAACAGTATGATGTTTATTTTTACAAGCAGTTTAAAATTTCCACAAAAAATGTTCTCAACTTGCTACAGACAATACTCTGTTCATAATAAGAATAAACCTGATGTAAACATTACACCATGTATTCTTCCGTGTTTGCTTCTCTCTCACTGGATTTCGTTTCACGTGGAGAGGAAGCCAAGCTGTGTTCAGTACAGGCAAGTACGATCATAAGGATACGTTTCATGCTGTGTTACGGGCACGTAGATTGAGCGATAATGCGGGACAGCAGCTTTACCGGAGAATTAACTTGGACAGCACAGTCCAGCCAGCTAACTGGTGTAACTAATCTGCAATGATGTGAGCATCTGCAGTTCAGACTTAAAAAGAGACGAGCAGAGAAACAATATAGCTTCGAATATCATTTAATTCTTAAAGAGAATGAAATAATATTCGACAAAACTCTAGCACTATCGCACGCTTTTTAGGTGACCAGACGGAAGGCATAAAATGCTCTCGTTCTCACCTAATATAGTATTCTAATTGCAAAGAAGAGTTATGAAAATTTCTAACTTACACATAATGTAATTTTTCTGTGAGAGCTATGTCTGATGCAAAAAGCAAACTGCAGAGATTTCACCGTATTGTTGAATACTGAAGGTATTAATTGCGGTCAGTCATCTGATAATCTCTTAGCTCCTTCCTTACCCGAATTCGAGAACTACATTTCAGTTCTGGAACTGTCGATAACGAGTCGATCAACAACAGAATCCACGAAGCCACCAAGGCACCGCATTTTATCCTTTTATGGCGTTCCGTTCTATACCCCGCTAGCGTTCGGCAGCGACGTGTGAAAAAGCTGCGTACGTTAGTTGTAATACGTCTGGCAGCTTAGTAGTCTTGTTATTTTTCGCGACAAATCCCTTAACTTGGCTCCAGATCACTTCCGTTGGTTCCATATTATAATGGTACAGTGGCAAATGTAAATATGCAGCATTTGCATGGAGTGTTCGATGCTGTGAAGAAGGTTGTTTTTCATGTTTCTACGACACTTCTCACTCTGGTTCGGGTGTGACTACATCTGTGGCATAAAACAATGGACGTAGTCTAAATAAAGAGTATTTGGTTTTTCATTTTTGTCCTAAAAATTAAAATTTTATGTTTTCTTATTTTAAGCAGCCTTTATTAACAATCTTTCATAAAATATCGATAATTAAAATCTTATATTTGAAATGCAACATTATGTAATCAGAAACAAGAAGACGTACATTATTGATTAAAAAAATGATGAATTTTACAATTACGAGATGTAGATTGTACAAAAGGAAAGAAAAAAAAGTCCAACGTGAGACTAGATCCACTGATCCATGAACTGCATCAAATTATGTATCTACTACGTTACTGATTCCGCTATATATCCAGTGTGCATTTGAATCTCAGCTGTATTAAATACAGTCCCTCGAATAACTTCAAAGCCGATTTTATCTGTAAATTTATGAAAACCACCAGGAACAACCTATTTCTCGGCAGTTTTTAACCGTGTTCCACACGCGTATTTCGATACGGGGCAGGAAGCAGCCTCAGCAATTTTCGTTCTGTGTATTACGCGACAATCAGAGCGCAACAGTAAGGGGGTCGTGACAGAACATGATGTTTTAAACAAAAATTACGTAGCTAAAGCGAGATTAAGAAAAACAGCTGTTAATGCATTAGAATATCATTTAACGCAACTAAGTAATAAGATATCCAACACATAAGTAAGACCTACTTCCAAGAGCGTAACACCACCAGTGTACGTGTGCTACGGTTTCTGACAATCATCGCGTCTGTGTTTGTTTACATTATGTTTATTCTTATGATGAACAGAATATAACAGAGAAATAGCTTAGAGGGAAGATTGCGTAAAACACATTAAAAAAAAATCTGCATCGGTTTAGTGGGCCTGCTTTCACAGGAATGATGATATAAACTTAGTTCGCATCGAAGCTGACCGTAGAAAGAACAATATTTTTGAATGTAAAGGAGCTATGTTTGCCGGTATCGCTTCTGTAACATCCGTGTGGCAACAAGGTAGTAGTAGCTTTCATTAAATGTGCGTGGTACTCTATGCATTTTTTTTTCTAGTTGTTCTTACGACACGTATCATCCGGAATTGTGTTCTGGCACAGCAAGCGATGCAATCCATAGCGTGTAAGACGGTTTGTAAGCTATTCTGTAACGAAGACATCTGAAGACAGTTTACTGTAATGATTGATTTGTTAGTTAAATTACAATAGCGAAAATGACTATTTCTGAATAATTTTGTGTGACATATACTATTAAAAGATATCATGTACGATTAAAGTGAAGAAAAATACGTACAGATGCGGGATTTGAACCTGTGCCATCACCTTGACCGTCGTGAACACGTGCCGCGGCGCTACTTCACTTGGTATTAACTTGTCTAACTTCAACATCGATTTTCTTGGAAACTTACGGCCGTCGCATCGAACACTGCTAGTCAGGTACTCAGTTCAAGTCCCTCTGCAGCCTACCAAAAATTCATGAAAATCCGTGAGTAACAGGTACGATGGTTCCCTTGTGAGAGTGGCTTCTGCAGAACGAGAGAAAAGCAACTGAATTACTGCGCCGCGGCTGTAGTCTACTGGAATGGCAGTATTATTGTTGTTGTTAACACTTTCATGATACGCATTCTTTTACCAGTAAGACCTAAATCATCGGCTGACTTATAGCACGTATATGCCATTTCATGGGGAAAACATTCAGAATCTCTTTAAAGGAGCTTGTAAATAAATTTTATTTTTTTCTTTGAAACTAGCCGGCCGTGTGGCCAAGGGGTTCTAGGCGCTTCATTCTGGAACCACGCGACCGCTACGGTCGCAGGTTCGAATCCTGCCTCCGGCATGGATGTGTGTGATGTCCTTAGGTTAGTTAGGTTTAAGCAGTTCTTGGGGACTGATGACCTCTGGTGTTAAGTCCCATAGTGCTCAGAGCCATTTGATCTTTGAAACCGAGGCCGTAACGGCACGCTAGTGCAGCGGTGCCCAACCCAGGAAGTAGCCAGTTCCAATCCTGTTGGTGGATCAAATTTATTTACAACTTGTAGAGAACCTAGAATGCAGTTATAAGAGACAAAGAGCATGATGAGAAAGCCATAGTCGATGAAGGAGTGAGACAAATTTTAAGTCTATCCCAGATGCTATTCAATCTGCATACTGAGCAAAGTGTGAAGGAAACCAAGGAGAAATTTTAAAGTTCAAGAAGAAGAAATATAAATCTTGTGATTTTCCGATGGCACTGTAATTCTGCCGGAGGCGACAGTGGGCATGGAAAAGCATTTGATCAGAATGGATAGTCTCCTAAAAAGAGATTAAAAAATGAATCCGAACAACAATAAAGCGAGGGTCATGGAGTGTAATCGAAATGGATCAGACATTGCTGAGGGAATCGGATTAGCAAAGGAGAAATTCAAAATAGTAGATGAGCTTTGGTATTTGAGCAGAAAAACAAGTAACGATGACGCAGTAGGGTAGATATAAAGTGCAGACTGGCAGTGGCGTTTCTGAAAATAAGAAGTTTGACGACACTAAATATAAATTTAAGTGTTAGGTAGTGTTTCCCTGGAGTATAGCCTTAAATGGAATTGAAACGTGGATGCTAAGCATTTCAGTTCAGACAAGAAGAGGATAAAAGTTTTTAAAAAGTGATGTATTAGAAGAATGCTGAAGATTAGATGGGTAGATTGCGTAACTAATGTGGAGCTACAGAATCGAAATGGGGAAAAAAGAAATATGTGGCACAATGTGACTAAAAAAGATTGTTTGAAGGGCACGTCCTTAAGCATAATGGAATTTTCAGTTTGGTAATGGGAGGCATTGGGAGCAGAGAGGGTGGTTAAACTTGTAGAGTATGGTCCAGTTTTGAATTAAGTAAGCGGGTTCAAATTTTAACCATTTCGCACGCATTTAACAAATGCTGAGTATGTCGAGATGTTACTTCTGTACGGGTTTTGTAATGGAAACGGCGCTGGTGCTGCTTGTAGACAATACGGAAGTTGATTTCCTAACCGCAGAGCACCAGGCTCAAGTGGTGTTTTCACTAAACTCCGTAGGCTGGTGCTGCTCGCAACAATCATTTTCATCTGAACGTGTAGATGGACAGAATGTGGATGAAATACAAGACATTAAGTTTGCAGACGTAGTCGTTCAACAAACAAACGCAAAATTTCTATACGTATCCCAATTCCAAGATTATGAAGGACATTACGTATGCACGGCCTCTATCTTTATCATTTACAGCTGACTCAACGCCTTCAAGATCGAGATGAACGTACACATTTGGGACTTTTTCGTTGGCTGATAGCAAATCTCTGAGTAATCCCATTAATACATTTTCTCCCACTGGTGGCGGCGTCGACAGCATTCGTCAGTCGCATCAGTGGCTCGACCAAAACCCACATGCCTTTGCGGAGACTCATTTTCAAGAAGAATTCTCTGTAAATGTGTGGCGTAATACGATAATCAACTGATTCGACCTGTTGTTTTATCGCTTCGTCTTACGTGGCCCTGTTATCTAAACTTTATTGAATACGAGCTTCCAGCATTGTTGAAGAGATTCCTTTGTCTACAAAGATGGCTATGCTCTTTTAGTATGTTGTCGCTCCTGCATACACTTAGCCTAACATTCCCCGGAATAAGCATCAGCAGAAACGGTCACGTTTCTTGGCCACGGGGGTCTCCAGACCTTCACCTTTTAGATTTCTTCCCGTGATGATGCTTCAAAGGCTAAGTCTACAGAGACAAACACAAAAGAAATACTGATCGTTACGATTGTGAATAGTGCTGTCCTTATAAAATAACACCAAGACTTTAGAAGAGCTACACGAGCTGTTGTCAAGAGAATTCGAAAGTGCATTGATGGGAGAGGGGAAATTTATGAAAACCACTCTTGAACTTAATAACTTACCTTTGCTTAACATCTTACATGAGTATTTATTTCGGTTGCATTCTGTCAGCTATATTTACATAACGAATAAAAATTGGATACATGTTATAAGGAATGTTTTACGCAAACTAATCTACACTACTGCCTCCTAAAATATTTATTTCTCCTGAAACATCTGGTATAAGTGGTAGAAAAGGTGAATACTGCCCATCATGTGGCCGAAGTGGATGGTAAAAGGAAAACATCTTTCATGCGAATTCACTTTGTTAGGAGTAGTACTAAAGATCCATTTAAAAAAGGATTTCTCGGTGCAAATAATTCTGAAAAGCCATTACTAGAAGAATGGTATTTATTGACGGAACATGTCTTAAGGAAGGGGGGGGGGGATAGGACGTCAAACGGGCCGATTTGGAGCAGTGGAGCAGGAGAGACACCAAAGGACACTTTAATTTCCACTATCTCTTTTTTTTAGAAATAAATTCATAAAACTTTGTCAGCATGATCAGAAAGGATTCAGGATTCACACTCATAGCAGCGGAAGCCCAAGTCATAACAAGATAATTTTTTTACACGTGATATTTCATCTTTTTTCACTTGTTATTGGCTGCATTTGTTGCTACAGGTACACTTTTCTTCATAAGTATGAGAGATTGTTCGCTGATTTTTGCACTGCTTATTAAACACCCTTCTTAATGCAAAACTCTAGAATTTTCGAAATCTATTAAAAACTGTGCTAAAAACTGTAAAATTTGAGTTTTTTCCAAAAATGAAGTTTCAAATGTAACAGCTCAACCATTTATTCATAAATTAAATAAATTCTAGAGATTTATACACCTGTAAGTATGGTTTGTGTGCTGTGCAAAATTCATCGAAGAATCTCTCATACTTACGAAGAATTGTGTACGTATAGCAACAAGTAAATGACAAAATGATGAAATTTCAAATGAAAAGAAATTTATTTTGTTATGTTTTTGAACTTCCACTGCTATGAGTGTGAATCCTGTACCCTTCCTGGTAATGCTGACGAAGTTTTATGAATTTATTTGTAAAAGCACAGACAGTGGAAATTAAAATGTCGTGTGGTGCCTCTCCTGCTCCAAGTCGGCCCGTTTGACGTCTTAGCCGCCTTAAGCCATTAAAGATGTGTTGACCTTGATACTTCTGGGAACATAAAGGATGGAGGGAAGAGAAGAAGGGAATAAGGGAAGTTAATGTTTAAAGTAAGTTCATTAGAGACAGAGAATTAGTTTGAACTGAGCGAAGACAGACGGCCGTGGTTTATGAAGGGTATTCGACTGACCTAATTTAAGGAAACAGTGGTAAGGTGACCAACATGGGTTTGAATTCCGTTCCTCTCTGAATGCGAGTCTCTAGATTTAGACAACGTGTCAGATGTCTAGTTTTTTTTTTTAACAGAGTGGATGGAACACATTGTTACGGCAGATAACTGGAAACGGATATGGAGAGACGAAGAGTGAACATTTGTCAGAAATAAGGGAAGGATCGATTCAAACCAGAGTGCCACTACGTAACTCTCGGTTGCGCAGGCTGGTAGCCTAGAATTTGTTCTTTTAGGTGATCAAAAAGTATAAATTAATTCAAATCAGTTTTACAGTATTATTTCTGAGGGAAGTGATACATAACGAGGAAGCTTTTGGTTTATTTGTCAAGAACGCCTACAGTTTCCGCACGGTAAGAACAGGCGTCTAGCTCGAGAGAATACGGTGTATAAAAAATTAAAAAAAAACATTAATTTCGGCGTCTACAGATCCAAGCATGCATGTCATTTAAAGAGGCACACCAACGTAAAGAGTGGGAACTGTAGGGAACCGGGAACTACAATCATTGAACTGAGCTGTCAAGAAAAGTGTTGCTTGTAAGGCCGGTAAAAAATACGGTTTGGAACGCGCTCTCGGAATGCGAAACACACATCGCGACGTGAGCGCGCTGCACAACTCCATCGCACTGTTATGACAGTTTACTCGAGCGTAATTCTTCGTTCTGACTCAGGCAAAACAGCGCAGAAAACCCTTCGTGATGCAATGACCAGCACATAGCGCTACCGATGGCGAGTCAGCTGAGGTAGGCAACACACCCGCTGACGGTTGCACAGTTACTCGTCAGTTGCTGCAGCGACCTTCCGCGAAGAGAATGTTGTCGACGTCGGATGATCGCGTGTACATATCTTAGTGGTACACTAAGCTAGCTACTTTCTGTCACTACAAAAGACAGCGGGCTTTCCGTACACTAAATGGTAGAAGGCTAGATTTAAAAGAAGTGTACAGTTTTTGATAAAGATAATTATATATTATGATCATATTACAATGACTCAAAGTAAAACAATTACAGTAAGTATTCAAACTGCAAACCACCCGCCTCTAACCTCTTCCTCTTACGTTCGAGGTCACATCTTCCAGAGCAGCTGCAGGAATTGCTTGACAAACCGTGTCAGTTTCATGCCGCAGTTGCGCTAGTGTGTATGGCTACCTGCCGTACACTACTTTCTTGAGGGTACCCCATAAGTAAAAATCAAGTATGGGAAAATAAGGAGAAAGTGCAAGTACTCGATAGGACGCCTTTCTCCAACCCGACTTCCCGGTGAATTGTTATCCAGATGGGCGTGCACATCCCTATGAAAGCGGGATGGAGCGCCAACTTGTTGGAAGAAAATAGGTTTGTCGACATTAAATCTACATACATATTCCGCGAGCAACCATACGGTCTTTGGTGGAGGGCACCCTGTTCCATTACCAGCCTTTCCTTTTCTGTTCCACTCGTAAGTAGAGGGAGGGAATAATGACTGTCTGTATGCCGCTGTATGAGCCCTAACCTCGCTAATCTATCTTCATCGTCCTTCCGTGAAATTTACGCCGGAGATAGTAGAATCGTTCTGCTGTCAGCTTCAAATGCTGGTTCTCTATACTTTCTCAGTACTGCTCCTCGAAAAGAACGTCGCCCTCTCACCAGTGATTCCAAGTTAATTTCCCAAAGTATCTCCGTAATACCTGCGTATTCTTCGAACCTATCGGTAAAAAATCTAGCAGAATTGCTTCTTTGTATTCCATCAAATAAAGCACGAACGGATGGTAAAATTAATAAGTCGAGCATCTCCTAGTAACTCCTTTTCCGGAAAAGAAAGATCCAGCCGGTCCCCTTGTTGATAACCCGCACCAGACATTGACCGCTCTCTCGACATAACCTGAGGATTTCGCGGGGCCCCTACACCATATATGCCTCGTTACCGTACCATGTAATTTAAATTGTGGCTCATCAGGCCACACCACTTTGGAAACAAAATTGACATGTTCAACCTGCGCGAGGAACCATTCACTAAACTGCCTTCTCGTATCTCGGTGGTCCACATTCAGTGAGTGTAACAGTTGCGGAATGTAAACTTTCCGTTTTACTCTGCAAAATACGCCTTATGCTTGCCCTACTGACACCTGTTTCACGTGCACGTTGATTCCCATGATTAGCGGGTGAATGCGTCTAGCACCTCAGCGGAGGTTCACCTGTTTCTGTGCCGGTCTGATTTTCCCTTATGCATAGTGTTCCACAGTTTCGAACTCAATAGCGATGGCGAGCGACGCTTGGTCGTGTCGGTGGTACAGTTCCATATTCCTGTCTTCAGTGTCGTTGCACTTCACTGATGTTCTTGAATTTCCATTACCATTTGAAAATGCTTTTTTGTTGCGCGAATAACAGTCATATTTGCGCCACGGCGTCACTTTGTACATTAACACTGGCGCGTCACAACACATCTGCTGCTCAACCATTGTACTACACCCATTGTAAAACACCCATTGTGATTTCAAAACGTGTGATCTGTAAAGCCAGATGGGATGTTAAATCCTAATCTTCTTTCCTTTCTTTAAAGTGTGGTAATTTTTTTTAGATCTACCTTGTATGTTGTATGCTTACTTCTGAAAGAAGTCTCTTGGAGATACTGGAAAGTTTCAGATTGATTGTATAATGGTAGCACAGAGGTTTCGGAACCAGATTGTAAAAGTAAGACATTTCCAAGGGCCAGATGTGAAATCTTACCGCAATTAATTGGCTATGAGCTTTAATTGAAACTGAAGAATTTACAAAAATATACGACGCTAAGGAGATGGGTGGGACCTAGACCTCTGGGGAAAAGAGAAGCAACTATATGAATGTCAAGAGTCAGATGAAAGACCAGTGCTGACTGCTGACCAAAAAGGGAAAGCTGAAAGGTGTAAGAATATATAGAGTGGCTGTGTAATGGAAATGAACTATTATGAAGATAGTTTTACCTTATTAATCATTGCCAGGTAATCTGTCCCTTAAAAATTTAAAACTTGATCACTGTGGAAGGGGTTTCTTTCAATGAAATGATGATTAGGGACCCTAGGCAGAGACCCAGCCTGTTAATGAAAACTGCCCCTTCACTGATTTTGATTAATATTTAATAACTAAATAGTGTTCAGGGAACTGACCACGCAATGGGTGCCTACCTGCTCCGGCGGCGCGTCTCCCCCAGTGGGACGTTTCGCATGCCGACTCGTAATGGTCTGTTGTAAACTTCCGCACCACTCTGCCCTGCCTTTGAGCACTGCCGCTCGTCCGCTCCAGCCAAACTCCGTGAAAATATCGCCTGAACCCCGACTTCATGCAACATGCGAATTTCTTAAAGTTAATACGCGTCTTATGCCGTCTGATACTCCCTATATTAATTTCAGTAGGCTGATTGCCTGATAAATAACATAATAATCGATATCTAACTCGTCTTTGCAACAATTATTATATTACAGTAAGGTGCAAAATACTGCTACCTTACAACTGAAGCAGAAAAACTGGCAAAATGACATGTATTTGTTTCCTCGGTAATTTTTGTTTTATGGGTATTAGGCCGTGGTCCCAAGGCATATTTCTCTGGGTAACGTTTCGTCTCCTAATGCCGGAGACATTATCCGAGACTATAGTCTCAGAAAGCAAATAAAATCTAAAACAATCCCCATAACAAAGCCTCGGCGCGACTCAGCGATCCGAGGCTGTAGTCTGATGACAACACGAACCGACAGTTGCGTGGCGCCGGCCGAAGTGGCCGTGCGGTTCTAGGCGCTGCAGTCTGGAACCGCGAGACCGCTACGGTCGCAGGTTCAAATCCCGCCTCGGGCATGGATGTTTGTGATGTCCTTAGGTTAGTTAGGTTTAACTAGTTCTAAGTTCTAGGGGACTAATGACCTCAGAAGTTGAGTCCCATAGTGCTCAGAGCCATTTTTTTAGTTGCGTGGCTACGTATAAACATGTCGACTTCTTGAGCTTGTTTTGTGTCTGTAATAGCTTTCTGAGAGGTTATAGCCTGTTGTGGCGACTCCAGCATTGGAAGATGACACGTTAGGCAGAGAAATTTGCCATGAACCATGGCCTAACGCCGCTGAAACAAAAATCAGCAAAAACGCAAATACTGGTCCTGAAGGCCTGCATCGTTTGATTTGTTGATTTTTCAGACTACCCGTTTTACTGTTATTAGTTCAAGTGAGTTTCGACTACTACATTTTGCGTATGTCTTCAGAGGACATAAATTACTCCTTGCTGTTTTTTTCTTTTCTTTTATTAATTTTATTTCTGAAATTCCTTTCTCATTTGGTCACGTTCGGTTGGTTCTCTAATTCTTCACATAATGGGTCACTTCTTTTATACCACTGCACTCCCCGCTACCATACTTGGTAATAGCATCGCGTACATTTCTTTTCTCTTTTCGCAACCAGCTCATATGATTTATAACATATCACCCAGCGTTGTTTTCTGATTTATGGTTCTAATCCTGATAAAATCATTTTATTAGACTTTAAAAAAGAATTTCATACAGCGGGTTATTAGCATTGCGTGATGATGTGTCATCGAACGAGTGAATGTGAGTGAGAGGGATGATGAGCGAGTCAAGTTTTAACACATATTTTACGCTCTAAATATGAAGTTTAAAAGGTGTTTGGGCCCTATTTTTATCATAGTATTTTATTAGGGGAGTGTGTAATCCTTCATTTGAGTTCGTGAAATATCAATCATCCATATCTCTTCCTTTTTTCATACCACTTTCCACTTCCTTTTTTCATACCACTTTCCAAGCTAAAATTGGGGGTGAAATAACTACTCTTCCCAAAACTCAACCGAACCGGTTGGGAAAGGGTACTTTACAATGTGCACCAATTTGCGTAGCTGTACCGTATAGTGAGCACTATTTTGTTATACGAATTTTCAGCGATAGACCCTTTCCGCTCTTATTGTTTTTTTCTTCACTATTTTGTACCACGTGTACATCGAAATCTGTGTGTTTTACTGTTTATATCATAATTTCAGGCATATTTTATCCCCCGTCTCAAATAGTTAAAGTGTAAGACCTATTAACTGATCAGAAACTCAAATTTTTGTTGTAAGTGGGTGCGCTTTTTTGAAGGCAACGATTTATGACTTCTATTATGGATAGTTTCATTACACAGTAGATTTACTTGGCGAAATATCATGCATAGTACCGTACATCCTAATTTTGTGAAAAGATAACTGATATATTATGTAAATCTGAAACTTCCTGGCAGATTAAAACTGTGTGCCCGACCGAGACTCGAACTCGGGACCCTTGCCCTCGAAAGGCAAGGAGTTCGAGTCTCGGTCGGGCACACAGTTTTAATCTGCCAGGAAGTTTCATATCAGCGCACACTCCGCTGCAGAGTGAAAATCTCATTCTGGATTATGTAAATCTGCTTGAATTTAATTTAAACTTTCTTCCGTACAAGTTATATTCCTTTAGAGTACCTTCAACACAAATGTTAAACCTTTCTTCAGACCTTCAGTAGCTTTTAGCGCCTTCGGTAAGTGTGCGTCCAGTTTTATTTTAATGTAGGTATTTTCGTGAGAACTTGTGAAAGACTTTGGTAGGCCTCTTTCGTTCATTATAGATCACAGCGCCTTCGTAGCTACTTGATAAACTATTCATAGACATGATATATTGTTAGATGGCTCTTGTGCTCATCGTTCTACAATCTTTCGTCAAATTATAATATTACTTGATTAACCACAGACCTCAATCACGGTTGCAGCGATTCTTTGCTCCAGTGTTAGTCTGTCACTCAAAACGTACGTTTACCAGTTAAAAAACGTGTGAACATAATTTTGTATACCTGCTAAAAGTATTGCCACTTCCAGAGTTTTAAAACGATTTATTCCTATTATAGGGAACAATGCCACCCACGGAAATGAAGGTAATCACCGTAGCTGACGAGTTCAGCAAAAATCCAGAGCTCAAGGAAGACGACCTCCAGCACTTGCGGGAATGGGTGTCAAAGCAGCCTCATCTACCAAACATACCAGGTAAGATGATTCTTTAAAATTCTCCAGCAGGCTCTAGAATGTGAGTACACAAATTTTTTTTATTGTCCAAAATGAAGGCTATAAAGTGAGACCACATCAGTGGCTATGAAAATAACAAATATCTGAATTTAACAACAACAGCTTTTTTTCTTTGCCACAATTCAGGGTGTCTCAAAAAGTTTCATCTGATTTGAAAAGACTATATCATCTACGTGAATGTTCCATGCGGCTTTTCGCGGATGATGCTGTAGTATACAGAGAAGTTGCAGGATTAGAAAATTGCAGCGAAATGCAGGAAGATCTGCAGCGGATAGGCACTTGGTGCAGGGAGTGGCAACTGACCCTTAACATAGACAAATGTAATGTATTGAGAATACATAGAAAGAAGGATCCTTTATTGTATGATTATATGATAGCGGAACAAACACTGGTAGCAGTTACTTCTGTAAAATATCTGGGAGTATGCGTGCGGAACGATTTGAAGTGGAATGATCATATAAAATTAATTGTTGGTAAGGCGGGTACCAGGTTGAGATTCATTGGGAGAGTCCTTAGAAAATGTAGTCCATCAACAAAGGAGGTGGCTTACAAAACACTCGTTCGACCTATACTTGAGTATTGCTCATCAGTGTGGGATCCGCACCAGATCGGGTTGACGGAGGAGATAGAGAAGATCCAAAGAAGAGCGGCGCGTTTCGTCACAGGGTTATTTGGTAACCGTGATAGCGTTACGGAGATGTTTAACAAACTCAAGTGGCAGACTCTGCAAGAGAGGCGCTCTGCATCGCGGTGTAGCTTGCTCGCCAGGTTTCGAGAGGGTGCGTTTCTGGATGAGGTATCGAATATATTGCTTCCCCCTACTTATACCTCCCGAGGAGATCACGAATGTAAAATTAGAGAGATTAGAGCGCGCACAGAGGCTTTCAGACAGTCGTTCTTCCCGCGAACCATACGCGACTGGAACAGGAAAGGGAGGTAATGACAGTGGCACGTAAAGTGCCCTCCGCCACACACCGTTGGGTGGCTTGCGGAGTATAAATGTAGATGTAGATGTAGATGAATGTGAATAAAAATTTGGGATAGCGTTCACTGCTGCTGTTGTGTGTCAGCACAGTTCACTCATATTCGATAGAGCGGGAGGCACATAGGATCTTTCACACACCTTCAGAAAAAAAACGACATACTGGGAGATAAGCGACCGTGGAGGCAAATGCGGAGGCTCAGTGTCGATGAAAATGACACCCTACAATCGTAGCTTGAATTGCACCTGGTGAAACGCAGAACACAAAATGCCTACAGATTCTCTGTTACCGCCATCTCGACTCAAAGTGTATTGAGCTGTGAGCGAACGAGAGAGTGACCTACCTGCACTCCACAGATCTCTATCAGGAACCGTATGATCCAACAACATACAACTGTCTGCACGGTACACATTTAATTTTTAGTTGGAAGTTAACATAAGGGGTGATTAAAGAGTTTCCTTTCGAATGCCGTACGGTCCAGAATCGGTAAGCGAATCAGGCAAGATCGCCGTGAGCACTGAGGCAATCATCCCAACGACACACCAGGTTGAAGATAGCCGTTTGGTAAAACACCGTCTTCTGTTGCCTGAAGTCAACTTCCTGCTTCACATCCTTGTCCGACAGCAATCGTTGACCTTTCAAGGTCTTTTTTAGCGGATCGAAGGGTGATAATCTTGTGAGGAGGGATCAGACTATAGGGCGGATGCTAGGGTGCCTCCCACTTGAGTTGTCGTAACTTTTGCGTTACAACATTAGCGATATTGGGGCGGGGGGGGGGGGTGCATTATGATGAAGCAACAGCTTGTAGCGCGCCATTTCACTACGTTGGTTTTCGACAGACACGCTGCCCCATACATATTCTTGATTCTCCGATGGATGTCTACCGGTGTTCGGCCTCCAAGAAAGAAAAGTAACAGTGCGTAGCTGCTGTTTGCACGGATTTGTTAATAACGTCGCCATACTCCACGTTTCCGCATTTATGGCACTCACATCGAATAGACACGAGTGCTACACTAACCCCTTGTCTACATGCCTGTGCTCATATTCTCGCATCAGAGTCACGCTATGTTGCATATTCGGTGCAGCAACGTCCTCAAATGGAAAGTTTTTGATCGTCACTTGCACGAAACCCAAATTTCCGTCGTCATTCGTATACAAGATATAGACTTCTGAAATCAGATTAAACTTTGGAAACAACCTATATGTAGGCAATATTCTAAATAAACTGTACACTGATCAGCCAATGTGCTCGACTACGCCTCGTAAGGGAAATTGGAGGTCGGAGACAGGTCCAGTCAATAAAACAGGATAGGCGGCGATATATGGCAGACCTAACGACAAGATTACAGTACTGGTGCAATCGCAAGTGTTTAGGAGTTCTTCGCCCAGCGGACTTTGTTGAACACGGGACACCGTAGGAAACGAATGCTGTGGATTCTCATGTTGATCAACAGCATCAGTTACGATTGCGATGAGCGATCCAGATTGGACTGTGGATCAATGGAAACGAAGCGCCGGGTTCGATGAATCACGTTTTTTGTTACAGAAGGCCGACTGTCGCGTCCGGATACTCCGCCATCTAGGTGAACGGTTGTTCGAAACATGCACCACACTACGGGCATAGGCTGGTATGGGTGGTATTGTGCGGTAGGGGACGTTCACCTGAGCTTCCATGGAACCTGTGGTGGCAATCGAAGCCATCATGACCTCCCGCGCACTAAATGAGCCTTACTGTGGATCACCTGAATGCTTGATGTCCTTCCTGAGGCCGATGGCATCTTCAAGCCGGAAAATTGTCGCCGTCACAGTCGTGCAGCGTTGGGATGAGAAGCCGCCTTATCTCGCTCGTGAGGCAATCCTGCCTCGGGCATCGATGTGTGTCATGTCCTTAGGTTGGTTAGGTTTAAGTAGTTCTAAGTTCTAGGGGACTCATTCGACTCGAGGCAGCCGCACGCAGCATGCCTTACAGGAGGAGAAGATATTCTCGTAGGAGCAGAATGCCTGTGTACAAGCCTGTCAGCAGTTTTGATATGATTCCTACTGATGTTGGTCAACAAGAACTGCTTACTGGTCCCCTCACCTTTGTAGGTTGTAAGATTAATTTTTCTTGCACTGCTAATGAGGTTGTTACTGGTAACTCGTGGATTCATACTGATGTCTTGGGCACCAAGTTCTACTGATTTGAACAAAGCGGATTACATATAAGACGCTATAGGGCATCAGCTCCATGCCTATTAGCACCGACCCGTAATTTACAGGATTTGTATAGCCTGTTCCTAGACATCTGATGCCATGTACCTCATCGAATCTGTACTATGCAGAACCGCTTCTGCATTGCATTGCTTTCCAAATGTCAACTAACGCTTCATGAGGCAGGTGGTCATAGTGTTTTGGCTCATCAGAGTATATGTTAGCAACCTTCGCTGTCACTTTTTAACGCCCTCTTTTAGTGTGCCAAAGAAACTACACAATTGCCAGAAATGTTACCATGAAAGCACTTCCGAATAATGTTTAATCCACTGATATCTGCCGGCCGCTGGTGGCCGAGCGGTTCTAGGCGCTTCAGTCTGGAACCGCGCGACCGCTACGGTCGCAGGTTCGAATCCTGCCTCGGGCATGGATGTGTGTCATGTCCTTAGGTTAGTTAGGTTTAAGTAGTTCTAAGTTCTAGGGGACTGATGACCTGAGATGTTAAGTCCCATAGTGCTCAGAGCCATTTGAACCATTTGAACCACTGATATCTGGTGAACTCTATATTCTGTTGAGTCATAAATATTGTCAGTTGAGGTTTAGCAGAACGAGAGGTTCCACAAAATGGTTCAAATGGCTCTAAACACTGTGGAACTTAACAAAAAAAAAAAAGTTCAAATGTGTGTGAAATCTTATGGGACTAAACTCCTAAGGTCATCAGTCCCTAAGCTAACACACTACTTAACCTAAATTATCCTAAGGACAAACACACACACCCATGCCCGAGGGAGCACTCGAACCTCCCCCGCGACCAGCCGCACGGTTCACGACTGCAGCGCCTGAGACCGCTCGGCTAATCCCGCGCGGCGGAACTTAACATGTGAGGTATCAGTCCCCTAGACTTAGAACTACTTAAACCTAACTAACCTAAGGACATCACACACATCCATGCCCGAGGCAGGATACGAACCTGCGACCATAGCAGCAGCGCGGTTCCGGAATGAAGCGCCTAGAACCGCTCGGTCACATCGGCCGGCGTGATTCCACAAATTTACATTTCACTGTGGAAATATGTTCCGAAACTTCTGGAATGCATAGAGACAGTCGGAACTGTCCCTGTAGGTGGCGACGGCATTTGCTGCCCATCTGAGAGACTCGTCCAACTTTACATCCGAGTTCTTGGCCATTTTTTAATATGGTGTCGGGATGCAATCAAGAAAAGTAGAAGATAATTAATTGTTTGTGGAATCGGAACTAATTATTTTCTAATGGGATACTAAAAAATAGCCGGCCGGTGTGGCCGTGCGGTTCTAGGCGCTTCAGTCTGGAACCGCGTGACCGCTACGGTTGCAGGTTCGAATCCTGCCTCGGGCATCGATGTGTGTGATGTCCTTAGGTTAGTTAGGTTTAAGTAGTTCTAAGTTCTAGGGGACTGATGACCACAGATGTTAAGTTCCATAGTGCTCAGAGCCATTTTTTGATACTAAAATTGCTTGGGACCTCTTCCCATTTTGTTTAAAGCCTAGGCTGTGCGTCCACATTCGGAACATCAGACATCTGAACGATAGTATTTGAGACTGTTGTACATAGAGAATAGAGTACATAGGAACACGTGATGTCGTTTGGTCAATACTTCAATGTATGATTTTAGAATCGCATGAAGGAATGTGCATTAGAGACTGCCGTGAGCAGTTTCCGCCATTTTCTGCACTTCTTGTTGTTGCTAGAGATGAGGTTGTGTTTTGTGCAGCATTTGTAATATTTCTAGCCCTACACATTTAAGTGCATTGTAACACATTGAAGCTATTTGGAGTATATGGTTAATTCTTCAGTTACAAATTTTTATGACAGGTAAAATTCTATAAAATTTTGAAACTAGTTACATAACGTATGGGTGGTTAAGCCATACTTCGTCGGTCATACACTATTTTGTACCTTGGAACAAAACACAGTCTTTTACAATGGAATATGGGGTATTCGCAAATTAACTGAATTTCGTTAATGTCTGAACAACTTAACCTGTCTTGAAAATGGAATCTTGTATTACTTTCCATTAGCTTAACTTTCAAAAAGTATTTAAGTTGTAACTCGTTTTTGGTAATGCTTATGCGTAATTCGATTGTACTTACTGATTCGGGGTGTATATTGAAGTAATTACTGTAACAGGTAGGCCTAAATGGCTAAATACAGTATTGAAAGGATTTTCTCGATTTTAAATTTCAGTAGAATATTTGTTTCTAGGTAGATGACTATACTGTATCCCGGGACACGTTTCCACATTTGGAAAAATCTTAGTTTTCTGGAGTAATTTTTGCAATTTCAAAAAAAGAATGCAGCGTACAAAAACTGAATGCCATCATTCCAAAATGGAATGGGATAAACTCCTATTAATTAATCATTTAACTCCTATTAAAGGTCTGACTGTAAGAGAATGTTTGTAAAGTGTTCCGCTGTACAACACAGTCCCCTACTGTTGATGCCTGCAGGTCAGGCATTTAAGTAAAGATGGAGGCCTTCGGAATAGATGTGATATTTACTCGACAGATTCAACGAGGTGTCAATGACGACAAGTAGAACAGTAGTAGCCTCGGACTTACCGTTTTGGTACTGAGAGAAAATAATTCCAGGACGACTTTTCATTCCCACAGGTATGTTTGCTTCTCAAGTAGTTTACAAACAACTTCAGCACACAATCTGAAAATTTTAGCTGTCGCATGTTTTCCGAATCGAGGTATTTGTGGTTCGCCCTTGAGACGGTGTCACACGAAGAGCGTAGTGATTGCACAGTACTGAACGTGGAGTGCCCCATGGATATTGCTGTTGTCTATTGCGCTGACACAATTGTCAGAATGACAGCAGCATAAGGTCTGATGACATCACTTTCACATGAGGCCTAGAACTATACGATTCGTTGTGAAGACAAGGGCACTGTCTCCAATGCATCAAGCGTTCCTAATTCAGTTGCTCGTCAGTAGATATGTTCGTCTCTCGTAAGAGTCGTCAGGCGCATTTTATCTGATGATTTTGCAGGTATTTGTAATTTCGTTTTGTAACGTGTAGCTGCGGTCATCCCAAACAAGTACTGATCGTCGTCTTTCATGCGGCGCCGAGTGTTGACGTTTGCGTTGTTTCATTTCTCGTTAAAACAGAAAAAAATATTTTTAAAGCAGTGAAGCGTTGTGGAGGAATGACAGGCCCCACGAGGTGGTCACCAATAATCTCCGCCTACTAATTGAGGCTGAACCGGTGCTGATGTTCCGTTGCCACCATATCTTGGGCATTGTCCGTAGCCCACAGGTGGGTGCTGTGAAGGCTGACGATACCAAGCATCGAAAATGTGCTCTTATGATATAAGATGGATGGCAGAAATCCCAGCAGAGTGGTGGCCTGTTCGACGGAGTGCGACAAAATCGCCGCCGCGAAGGCAGTCCGTAGATAATAAGGCCTGCACGCCTCGTAAGTGAGGTGGATGGTGACAGTTGTGCAGAACGTTCCACATGGTCGTCTGGCGTACCTATAGTCGTAAAACTGCCGTAGTCTACCGTAGACTTCGGTAATTTCCCTCGTAACCTTGGTCAGTTCGGATCGTGACCACGTTACCTGTACGTTAGGTGTGTTGCATACGAATCGGGCATTACGTCATTTCGATCGCTTTGTTTGCGTATGCGATCAGCATCTTATTAGACTCCACTTGAAATAGTAAGCAGTGAATCGTCTAGAAACTGAATGATGATTACATAAAGGGCTGCGTAACCTATGGAACATTTTTGCTCTACATGCTTAATCCTCCTCTCTGTTACATAATAATGAAGAGTATTTTAGCAAAATTGAAACTGTCAGTGTTTAATATATTGTTGATTTGTAAAGTGAAACAGCGGGGTGTTATAGGAAAAATAAAAAATATACATTATCGTGTAGCGCCAGAAAACACAGCTTATATGAAACATGTTTCTGTTATACATAAAAGACTTTTGCACTCATCAGTAATAACAAGAAACCCTTGCCTTTGACCATGTTGAAGAACCTTACATTGAGTACAAAATAACAACAATAATTATGTAGCTTTATATGTTTATGTTTGAGTATGCATCAGAAGTGACTGCGTTGCTTCAATAAAAGCGCAGAAGTTACGCGATCAACTAATTTTATTGTTTATGAAACGCAATTTACATTTTGTAGGTTACAGAATACACAATAGACTAACACTGAACGATGTGCAGTTCTGAGGATGTGCAAAACAAACATACAAAAAAGAAACAAAAGTCGTCTGCTCCCAGTTTCTCTCTCACACATTCCTTTATTCACTACCATAAATTTGGTAGAGCGCAATGCCCTATTCAGCAAAATCATCTTCTGTAAATTGAGAGACGCAACAACCTGATCTACGGTAACTGTAGTATATATCAACATCATTGGATCAATATTTTAATTTGTTCTGTTGTATAGGATCCTTTCCTTTGGTGACCCCCTCCCCCTGTGATGTACGTGATGGCGTTCAATGAAGCACGACACGCTTTATTGCCTATATGCGAGTAATACTTTTGTATCTCTGTAAGTCTAATAACGTCAATCATCTACGATGGTGCGTGTCATATTTCTTTATGTGATGTCGAAGATTAAGCAACTTAATCTACTGTTGACTTTTCTTGGTGTGAAACATACACGAGTCTATCAGCAATGTAGCTTTCAGTGAGGTGTTTCAATGTCTGTGTACAAATGGCAGCGCATGTTTCTCAAAAGAAGGTATTGATGTTGGGCGCTGGGGTCCGGAGCGAATTCAACATTCTAACTTATCCCAATGATGTTGCACTGGGTTCAGGTTGGGACTCTGGGCAGGCCAGTCCATCTCAGGGATGTTATCGTCCACAAACCATTACCTCACAGATGCTAGCTTGGACAGATTGCATTGTAATTCTGATGCAAATAATCATAGACTGTTTCTCTACTGTACTCAGTGCACAATACTATAAAACGTGTTCATATCCTTCTGGATTTAGCGCTCTCTTAAGGGTAATAAGGTAACAGACCCTAACCACAAAAGAAACGCTCATACAGAACATCATCTCCTCCGTACTTCACTGTTGGTACTACGCATGATGGCAGGTAACGGTCTCCAGACGTTCACCAAACCCAAATCGTTCCGTTCCATTGCATTGCCACAGAATATAGCATCATTCACCACTTGTTTCGGTCATCCGTCGAGTCACTGTCCAGCGACGTCGTCCTTTACACCACCTCAAGTGTTTCTTACTATTGACTACAGCAATATGTGGGGTATGAAAAGTTGCTTCAGCACTGCACATCTTTTTATTATCTCCCTGCGCTCAGTCATTGTGTCAGTTGGACAGATAGAACCTCTTTGAGTGTCATAGGTGATTTCTTTGGCTGATTTCATGCGGTTTTTTTGCAACTATCCTCCGCAATACTCGACGTTCGCTGATCGCCACTACATGATTCTGCCTGATCTTGGTTTAGCTGTAGCTTTTACTTCGTGGTTCCACATCAAATTCTAGGCAACTTCAGAAGGGTTGAAATGTCTCTTATGCTTTGTTTCTCAAGTAAAATGCCGTGTGGCTAGGGCCTCCCGTCGGGTAGACCGTTCGCCTGGTGCAAGTCTTTCGAGATGACACCACTTCGGCGACTTGCGTGTGGATGGGCATAACATGATGATGATACGGGCAACACAACACCCAGTCCCTGAGCGGAGAAAATCCCCCACCCAACCGGGAATAGAACCCGGGCCGTTAGATATGACATTCCGTCACGCTAACCACTTCTTTTTTTAAATCTCATTTTGTTCGTTTTCGTTCGTTGCATCTGCTCGAGGCAGACGTCGCAAGACGCCCGGTTCAGTTCGTCGTTGATTCATTAACTCAGTTTTTATTTATTACAGAGGGCAGCTAACCCTCTGACTGAACACGCTGAGTTACAGTGCCGTCCTTTTGGTTGATCTCATTTTGTTCTATATTGTTCGTGGAATTTGTTGGGGGCGGACGTTCGATGACATCCGTTCAGGTTCTTCGTTGATCCGTTCAGTCAGTTTTTTATTACAGAGAATATCTAACCCTCTGGCCGAACACGCTGAGCTACCGTGCCGGCTACCACTCGGCTACCAGGGGCGGACGTTACTCAAGTGACATCCAAGGATTAGTCGACGTTCGAATTCACTTAGCTCTCCTGTTCGACCGATTCCTCTTTTACTGCATCTCTATTGACAACACAATATTCCTCTCATTCTTTTATACTAACGGATCCGCCTCTGCAGACACTGATTAGTCGCTATAGTGTTTAAGTCTTCAGTGATTTTAGAATGAAGAATACAGGTTTATTGATAGCAAGATAATTGTTAATTTGAAACCCAATTTCTTTAACGATTTATTGGATATTTCAGGACATTCCTCAGTTAAGTACACTAGTGTGTCTGAATGGCAAGTGTAATCCCAATAAACTACGGAATTAGCAAAGCAGTAAAAGTTCCAAACATCTAGAAAGCCTTCATAGAGAGAGAGAGAGAGAGAGAGAGAGAGAGCGAAAAACAGGACTAGGGTGATGCTGATTGGTTGAAGGCTCAAGACGCTATATTTTTAAATGTCTTATGTTTACTAATGCTATCGTAGGCTGATATTAAGACCTCCAATACTTATTCTGTGGCATAGTACAATAGGATTAATGACGGTATGTCGATTCCAGCACACTTAGGTTATATACTTACTAACTGGTGCACTTTGTTTAGATCACGTGACCAAGTGATGTCATTGATCTTATCAGTGACGTCATCTCTCTTAGAAGTGATGACATTGTTCTTACCAATGGGGAGCGACATCCCCTTTTTACCTCTACCTCCTCTTTCCCCATCCCCTCCCCATATCTCCAACCAATCACAATGTGGTGTTAAAAATGAAAGAGCCAATCAAAAAATCCAAGATGGCGGAACTACTATAGTTGTGTTAGCGGGAAATTAAAAAGCCCTTTCCTCCTCCCATGTCTCCACTAGTGAAAAAAAACCAAGATGGGAAACTAGTTCAATTATGCTTCATGTGCCATCCTTTCTCCCTATCTCAACCAATCACAGTGAAGTATTGAAGCTGAAACAGCTAATTGGAAATCCAACATGAGGGAGCTAGCTCAGTTGTACTTTACGCTACCCCAAGCCCTTCCTACTTTCATTCCCAACCAATCAGTGAGTAGTATAGCCAAAGTATATGAGCCAATCTATAAACGACTTATCAAGACAGTAATGAAAACGTAGTTGACAGCATTTTCGTCATTCTACGAGATCCAGATACTTTTCTGGGTATGTGATATATTTTGTGATACTTTGGATACTGTTGAGCACAGTTGGGGTGAGGCGACACCATAATTGACTCATTCAGTTTAACAGTGACTAAAATATTAGGCTCTGAGTATAGGAAAGGGGAGGGAGATGATACTTTATACAGTGTGTGTTTACACACTCATGGCAATTATGCAACTTGGTGTCATTTTTACACATTTTTAATACTACATTCTGATTGCCTAGAAAGAGCCGTGAGAGGGGATGTGGAACGATGTAAACCAGGACTGAGCTAGTTCCTCCATCTTAGATCTCCGACTGGATGTTTAACTTTTGGTACCTCACTGTGATAGGCCAGAGACAGGGAAAGGAGGGTGGAACATAAAGCGCAATTGAGCTTGTTCTCCCATCATGGATTTTTTATTGGGGAGTGAGAGAGTGTTTTTTAATTCCCCAACAACGCAGTTACGTTAATTCCGCCGTCTTGAATCTTTTTAATTGGCCTAATACTACATTTTGGTTGGTTGTAGGTGAGAGGATGGGGAGGGGGAGAGGAAGAGAAGATAAGACTGATGATGCAGCTAGGTCAACGACGTCGGTCACGTGTTGTAAACAGAGTGTGCTCTAGTTGGCACAGCATTACTGCTGATCTTGGTGTATTTAGCATGTCCTTTGTTGTTTCATTGTACGTAAGTTAACATCGATGAAAGAATTATGTGAGTCGAATCTGTAGTGATGATTATTTCATTACATTTGAATATCAATTTTTGTGGACTAAATTTTGAAGTGCTGCTTTGGTCTCACTTGTCAGATTTATGTCTTGTTATAGGCGATAGGTGACTGCATTGCATGTTGCGACGTTATCTAATTCTCCATTCCACGTGCAGTCTGGAAATAAACATGATCTCCTCTTAGGGTTGGCCACGCTCTCTCTCTCTCTACATATATAGGTATCTATAAGCATCTGATCGTAAGTGACATCTAGCCTGTTTAATCCATTATAGCTAAACCATTATACAGGGTGACAAAATTTCGTTAATATTGAAACGCCCCCTTAGAAATATTATACATGACTGTGTTTAAACTGACACACAATATTTTTAGCGCAACGCAATCTGACTTTCAAAAATCCGTACAAAAGAATGGCCCTGACTAACATTAACCTATACGTTTCACAAATCACTTACCTCACAAAAATCTTCGTTACTCGAACTACTGCAATACAGCGAGCGCCACTACTGCCAGCTAAATAAAAGATTCAAACTACTGAAGGCACTAACTACTGATAGGCATAGTTAGCAAATGAAAGATTTTGATAGAGAACAAACAATGTATTTACCTCACTAGTGTTCAAAAGTCATAATATATATAACAGTTCATGACATCCATTCTTACAAATTTACTCTTTCTTAATGAGACACGTCCAGATCATCCGCTTTCAAAAATCCGCCATCTCACTTCCCCACATCCACCACTGCTGGCGGCTCACCTCCAACTGCGCAACGCTACGCGCTGTTTACAGCCAACTGCCCAACACTACAATAGCCAACAACAATGCAAACCAGCCACAGACTGCACACAGCACAGCCAGCGATTTTCATACAGAGCGCTACGTGGCGTTACCAATAAAAAAACATAAACAGCCTACTTACAATATTTGAAAATTCAATGGTTCACGAGATAATGTAGATAAAGAGGTAAAAATTGGCACAGATGCTTGAAGTCTTTATAACAAATCTTCATCATGTCGGCCGTCATTCATCAAAAATATCTCCCGTCGAGGGGCAATGTTGTGAAAAGCGCCGTACAGCACATCATTAGGTATGGTGAAAAGTTGCCATCAGACGTTGTCTTTTAGCATCCCTAACGAGGTCTAATGATCATGGTAGAATTGCGACTACAGGTAACCCCATCACAAAGAATCACACGAATTGAGGTCTGGGGACGTGGGAGGTCAAACACCACGAAAGTGACGACTCAGCACGCTACTCTCACCAAACAATGCGCGCCAGAGATCTTTCACGCCTGTCGCAGTACAGGGTGGAGCGCTATCGTGCGTAAAAATCGTACCTTGCAGCTGGTGTTTACCAGCCAGGGTAGGGATGATGCGATTGTGTAACATATCGGCGTACCCTGCCATCTTCACGCTGACAGAAAGTAGCATCCCGCATTCCCTCGAAGAAAAAGGCTCCGATCACGACTGACGTGGTAAATCCACACCACACCGCGACTTCCTCGGCATGCAACTGGGTTTCCAAGACCGTCCTAGGATCTTCGGTAGACCAAATTCTGCAGTTGTAGGTGTTGACAGACCCTCGGAGTGTGAAATGGGCTTCGTTGATCCACAACACTTTAGACAACCATTCGTCACCTATCTCCATCTTCTGAAGTGCCCACATCGCAGCTCCTCTCCGCGTCACAAAAGCGGTAACTAACAATTCATGATGAAGCTGGATTTTGTACGTACAGCATTGGAGTCACAGGACCTTTTCCCGTTCGAACATCCTTCTTAAGTCGAGAGAATCGTAGAGCTGCAGTAGCGGATTCTCGATTCTGATAGTAAAGCTTCGCTAATAGTGCCTTCTCTGGTAAAGTCAACATGCCGCGACTGCTGGGACATCTAACTCCCTCCCTCACTACACGATTCTCACGTGTCGGTACTGACATGTTACTGTCCAGCGCTATCTTGAAAGTTCTCTTTAATTAATAGAAATATGACTGACGTACTGTTTCTGATTGTAAGATCTGAGCTGTAGTAATAAATGAACTTCCGTAATGAAACTTGTACTGTAGTAACGTGAAGACAAAGTTGCTTTCTAATAATAATTAATTGTTGTAATGAAAAGGGAAGTATTTCTACTGTAAAAGATATCAACCTGACTGCAAGAATTTCGAACAGTATAAAGTACCTGATTAATGAACTTTGACATAAAACCTACAATAATTAGTTTTGCAAAACTGATCACAAAAACTGTCTCTGAAAGACATAAGTTGGCCCAGACTGAACAAATAAAAAAAAACATCAAAATATTTAGTCCTTACCTCTATTCTGCGCAAATCTGGATAACGCGTTGCTGTACTGCTCTGTCTTACGTGCGGATATGCTAAAGCTGCAAATTACTATATCTGAACAGATACACTCGTGAGGTGCAATGAGATCTCTGTTAGTTGCAAATCGAAATATTTTCCGAACACAGCAAGTTCCTTTTCCATTAAAAAACAAAACACGTCAGTTAAAAATTGTAACGTAAAGGTGGGTAAAAAATGAAATATTGGCATAAATGACAACACTAAGTTTTTTTGTATTATACTGTGAAAAAGTCCTCATGGCTGATTTCAAAATTAATGAATGTCCTAACATCCAAATAATACACTTTCCTATCTTTCAAGTCTAGTAACTATTAGTACAATAACAAAGTCCGATAGCGCAGCAATAATGAAAAAATATGTAACAGAATTATAATACTTACCTTTGACATTCCACTTCTGGTGTACACTTAGTTCCATTAAACTTCCTCCTTCACAGATTCAGTTTCTGTTACAATCTTGATATAATCATGTTCATTAAAAACTTTACATTTGAAACACAACGTTACAATTGCTTCCTCACTCCAACACAGCTTAACATTATTTGATCCTGCACCTCTGCGCACAACCTAACTTCTGCGATACAGCTTTACAACATCGCTGTACGCTCACAATCGATTCAGATACCAAAATTATACATGACACTTATCAATATGTTGGCTAGTTTTTGCATTCGTTTTTGGTTTCATTAAAACCCTATGTCATTTCAGGCATGTGTGTATATTTTTACCTCTACACCTTCTTTATCCTGCAAATTTGGCACTGTCAAATGTTAAGAACTTTTGTCTCACCCTGTATTTCATTTTTTTTTTAGCAGAATTCTATGGCTGATGGAGTTTCAGGCTTTACAGCCTCTTGCTAGACACTGTCATTTCTCTCGTGGCCTTCTCGGCTTATCCGCAGAGGAGATGTGGGCGCAGGCCGGCTCCTGTAGTGGCTACACCATGGTGACACCTGCATTAATGCTCACACTCCCAACTGTTTGTAGGTCGTGGCCCATAAATCTGTTAGTCAAGGTTTACTGCACTATTTCCTCTCATGAAGTTTCACGCATTACGTTTTCCTAGATCTAGCGGCAGCTTCCACAAGAGGTCAATACCTCATATCGATGTGTGGATATTTGTACAGCATTTCTTAAGGAATAAAACTTCATCATAAGTAACAGCTTGTTTTCGCAAAGGCTGAGGTTACAGTGAACATCTCACACCAATTCATTAGACGTGACGTCAGTTGTTGCGCTCCTAACAGTTTTCTGAGACAAATCTGTGGATGTTTCTACATCTGTGTATGACTCCCTTCCCACGGTAAGGTAGTTTCCTATGTTAAGAAAAGAATACTCAATGGTGTTACAAATCTGACCACATATCTTTGTTTAACGTCACTGTAATTGTGGATCAGCAGCTTTTCGGGAGATAGAAACACAGAATAAAGCAGTAAATCTTTATCAACGGTTTGTAGGACATTTGCGAACATCACGAGTTTCTCACCACCTACGTTTCTCAGAAATCCACCGGTATTCGGTCTGGATCATAACTAACCTGAAACTTACACAAACACGCAAACAACTGAGAATTTCCTTTAAATCCTGACTGACAACACTTAAACAGCCGCTAAGGAAACTTTTAAATATATTCTCCATTGAACGAACGACCTGAAAATAAACTAAGATTATTGCAGCATGTGTTACAATATAAATGATAGAAGTAAGTAATATCAGTGTTCAAAATCGCTGCCAGTATTTGCCATTATAGTTCAAAACATTTTGGCATCCGACAGATTAGCTGGTAGTGGTGCTCGCATGTGTAGATCGCGTTTATTCCTAACAAGTTCCGTATCGTAACAAACACGATCAAGATAAAATTTTCAATCTACATTACGTACTATTAACGAGAACGTCGTTATCAGGAGAAAGAAAACTGGCGTTCTACGGATCGGAGCGTGGAATGTCAGATCCCTTAATCGGGCAGGTAGATCAAAAAATTTAAAAAGGGAAATGGATAGGTTAAAGTTAGATATAGTGGGAATTAGCGACGTTCGCTGGCAGGAGGAACAAGACTTTTGGTCAGGTGAATACAGGGTTATAAATACAAAATCAAATAGGGGTAATGCAGGAGTAGGTTTAATAATGAATAAAAAAATAGGAGTTCGGCTAAGCTACTACAAACAACATAGTGAACGCATTATTATGGCCAAGAAAGACACGAAGCCCACGCCTACAACAGTAGTACAAGTCTATATGCCAACTAGCTCTGCAGATGACAAAGAAATTGAAGAAATGTATGATGAGATAAAAGAAATTATTCAGATAGTGAAGGGAGACGAAAATTTAATAGTCATGGGTGACTGGAATTCGATAGTAGGAAAAGGAAGAGAAGGAAACGTAGTAGGTGAATATGGATTGGGGCTAAGAAATGAAAGAGGAAGCCGCCTGGTAGAATTTTGCACAGAGCACAACTTAATCATAGCTAACACTTGGTTCAAGAATCATAAAAGGATGCTGTATGCATGGAAGAAGCCTAGAGATACTGACAGGTTTCAGACAGATTATTTAATGGTAAGACAGAGATTTAGGAACCAGGTTTTAAATTGTAAGACATTTCCAGGGGCTGATGTGGACTCTGACCACAATCTATTGGTTATGAACTGTAGATTAAAACTGAAGAAACTGCAAAAAGGTGGGAATTTAAGGAGATGGGACCTGGATAAACTGAAAGAACCAGAGGTTGTAGAGAGTTTCAGGAAGAGCATAAAGGAACAATTGACAAGAATTGGGGAAAGAAATACAGTAGAAGAAGAATGGATAGCTTTGAGGGATGAAGTGGTGAAGGCAGCACAGGATCAAGTAGGTAAAAAGACGAGGGCTAGTAGAAATCTTTGGGTGACAGGAGAAATACTGAATTTAATTGATGAAAGGAGAAAATATAAAAATGCAGTAAATGAAGCAGGCAAAAAGGAATACAAACGTCTCAAAAATTAGATCGACAGGAAGTGCAAAATGGCTAAGCAGGGATGGCTAGAGGACAAATGTAAGGATGTAGAGGCTTACCTCACTAGAGGTAAGATAGATACTGGCGACAGGAAAATTAAAGAGACCTTTGGAGAAAAGACAACCACTTCTATGTATATCAAGGGCTCAGATGGAAACCCAGTTCTAAGCAAAGAAGGGAAAGCAGAAGGGTGGAAGGAGTATATAGAGGGACTATACAAGGGCGATGTTCTTGAGAACAATATTATGGAAATGGAAGAGGATGTAGATGAAGATGAAATGGGAGATATGATACTGCGTGAAGAATTCGATAGAGCACTGAAAGACTAAGTCGAAACAAGGCCCCGGGAGTAGACAACATTCCATTAGAACTACTGACAGACTTGGGAGAGCCAGTCCTGACAAAACTCTACCATCTGGTGAGCAAAATGTATGAGACAGGCGAAATACCCTCAGACTTCAAGAAGAATATAATAATTCCAATCCCAAAGACAGCGGGCGTTGACAGATGTGAAAATTACCGAACTATCAGTTTAATAAGTCACGGCTGCAAAATACTAACGCGAAATCTGTACAGACGAATGGAAAAACTGGTAGAAGCTGACCTCTGGGAAGATCAGTTTGGATTCCGTAGAAATATGGGAACACGGGAGGCAATACTGACCCTGCGACTTATCTTAGAATCTAGATTAAGAAAAGGCAAACCTTCGTTTCTAGCATTTTTAGACTCGTAGAAAGCTTTTGACAATGTTGACTGGAATAATCTCTTTCAAATTCTGAAGGGGCAGGGGTAAAATACAGGGAGTGAAAGGCTATTTCCAATTTGTATAGAAACCAGATGGCAGTTATAAGAGTCGAGGGACATGAAAGGGAAGCAGTTGTTGGGAAGGGAGTGAGACAGGGTTGTAGCCTCTCCCCGATGTTATTCAATCCGTATATTGAGTAAGCAATAAAGGAAACAAATGAAAAATTCGGAGTAGGTATTAAAATCCATAGAGAAGAAATAAAAACTTTAAGGTTCGCCGATAACATTGTAATTCTGTCAGAGACAGCAAAGGACTTGGAAGAGCAGTTGAACGGAATGGACAGTGTCTTGAATGGAGGATATAAGATGAACATCAAGAAAAGCGAGGATAATGGAATGCAGTCGAATTAAGTCGGGCGATGCTGAGTGAATTAGATTAGAAAATGAGACACTTAAAATAGTAAAGGAGTTTTGCTATTTGGGGAGCAAAGTAACTGATGATGGTCGAAGTAGAGAGGATATAAAATGTAGACTGACAATGGCAAGGAAAGCGTTTCTGATGAAGAGAAATTTGTTAACATCGAGTATAGATTTAAATGTCAGGAAGTCGTTTCTGAAAGTATTTGTATGGAGTGTAGCCATGTATGGAAGTGAAACATGGACGATAAATAGTTTGGACAAGAATGTGATGCTACAGAAGAATGCTGAAGATTAGATGGGTAGATCACATAACTAATGAGGAAGTATTGAATAGGATTGGGGAGAAGAGGAGTTATTGGCACAACTTGACAAGAAGAAGGGATCGGTTGGTAGGACATGTTCTGAGGCATCAAGGGATCATCAATTTAGTATTGGAGGGCAGCGTGGAGGGTAAAAATCGTAGAGGGAGACCAAGAGATGAATACACTAAACAGATTCAGAAGGATGTAGGCTGCAGTACGTATTGGGAGATGAAGAAGCTTGCACAGGATAGAGTAGCATGGAGAGCTGCATCAAACCAGTCTCTGGACTGAGGACCACAACAACAACAACAACGAGAAGAATAGATGAAATAAGAATAGTTCCAGAATTAATATTCAGTCCCTCTTTGAATTTATTTTTAAAACACTAGTTAATTGTCCCTACCTACTAGTAACACACAATCGCCTTAAGAAATCTCAGTCCTGCGTTTTTTAAGGATAAGTCTTTTACCAGAGACACAATGTTATGAGTGCTCACGAAATAATCAGCATGAGTTCGGTATCCTGAATAAACAACTAGTGGTCGCAAAAGTACAGTACTAAATGCCCTAAGCTTTCCCAAAAATCGCTTAGACCTTATGGACACATCTATTGATGAAAATGTTAATTAAATGCAACTAAATTCGCTCTGGCCGTAGTAATCTGCAATGTTTTGATCTCTCGTGTTCGCACCTATGTAGAAATATGCATTACTTGTATCAAACATTATTTCTGAGTGGCCATTCTTTTTAACGTTAGTGAGGAGTGTCTCCTGTTATCAAAACCAAATGTGGCGTCAGAAAGTGGCGTTCATAAAATATACCTGGTGCAACTCTGTTCTATGTTTCTCTGGCTCTTACGACATATACCACTCACAGTGCTGCCGGCCGACTAATGGCGACGAAGAATTACAAGAATAATGACTTGTCTGCGATAACTTTGTAGCACGTGCAACAGTGTATCATCATTTTCTGTTGTTCCTCGCCATGATGTTTCACCGACTGAGCCACCCAAGCACGACTCACGGCCCCTCCTCACAGCTTACATCGTCTCCTACCTTCTGAAACTTCACAGAAGCTCTCCTGCAAACCGTGCACAACTAGCACTGCTGGAAAAACGGATACTGTGGAGACATGGCTCAGTCACAGACTGGGGGATGTTTCCAGAATGAAATTTTCACTCTGCAGTGGAGTGTGCGCTGGTATGAAGCTTCCTGGCAGATTAAAACTGTGTGTCGGACCTAGACTCGAACTTGGGACCTTTCCGTTTCGTGGGCAAGTGCTCTACCGACTAAGCTACCCAAGCACGACTCAGGACCTCTCTTCACAGGTTTTGTTCAGCCGGTACCTTGCCTTCTACCTGATAGAGTTTCATATTAGTGCACAGTCCACTACAGAGTGAAAATTTCATTCTGGAAACATCCCCCAGGCTGTGGCTAATTTTATGAACTAGATAAGCTTTGTCTCAATAACTTTGTTATCTTATCAAAATTAACAAAGGTTTTACAGCTGCCCTAATTACATGGACACTATGTATGTTAATGATATGGCATAAATGATGATACGTAATGTCAATTTTTCGCAGATGATGCGCTTGTCCATGAGGAAGTTATATATTCAATAAAATGGTAGTAGCATACGGCTAAATCTTACCCTGACAATGACCTGTTAGGGGAAAGACTGGCAATTATAGTGACCGACACGAAAGTAGAGTCCTCAAGGTCACAGCTGCTGCCTGCCGCCAGCAGGGGCTGCGGGCTGTGATTCGCTCGCTTCTGTGCTTTGTTGCCATGTAGGGAGATTTAGCGGTGCAGTAAGTCAGAGCAGCTGAAAGCTGTGTTACCGTGCTATATCAAGTGTTCATGTCTGATCTCAGTGTCTTACTGTCTTCAGAAAGGTGCTTTGACGTGTGTTCGGTGGTGAACAACAGTGCAGGAGCAATGGCTGCTTGTAGTACTTCTCCGGTCGGTGTGCGTAAGGGGCAGAAAGACAATCGTAAACAATCGATAATTATCATATCGAATCGAATATGCTCAAGTTTTTTACTGACTTGGCTGACAATAAATAATTGAGGAATAACTTAAATTTTGCACAAATTCATAAACTTACTGCTAAAGCGTGTGGTGTCTCCAACTGTAGGCCATATTAGCAAATCTGTGCCACTGGCAGAATCTCCAGAAATGAATGAGTGCTTCGATTCTCCAAGAAAGTGATATGAACATGAACGGAAAACAACTGTCTCTGAGCCGCGCGGGATTAGCCGAGCGGTCTAGGGCGCTGCAGTCATGGACTGTGCGGCTGATCCCGGCGGAGGTTCGAGTCCTCCCTCGGGCATGGGTGTGTCAGTTTGTCCTTAGGCTAAAAACATACAGACTGATCTCCGTGAAAAAAATTAATTACTCGGGCTCAGAGACCACCGTTCTTCGTCTTCTTTGCTCCCTTGGTTTCCGATTCAAGAAGTGTAATGACGGACGGAAATTCTTAACGGAACGCAGAGACACTGCAGCAGCAAGAGCGAAGCTTGTGTGCTGAAGACACCAGGTCTGTAGTGTACTTGGATGAAGCTTGGGATTCACAGAACCACACCAATAAGTATATGTGGCATGACTCCAAAGCAAACGGCGGTTTGAAAGTGCCTACTTGTAGAGCTGGCCGATTAATCATCGCTCACGCTGGTTCATTAACGACAGGATTCGTACCAGAGGCCAAACTTGCTAATCCGATTACCATTCAGAAATGAATAGAGAAGTTATTAAGAATTGGTTTATTCAACTGTTGTCTGCCCTGGAAGAAGGGTCATCGTGAATGATATTGCCAGCTACCACTCCATTCAGATAGAAAACCTGCCACGTTCAAATTGGCACAAGGCAGATATTATGGAGTGGTTAAAGAGAAAGAATGTTTCATTTTCAGTCGATGAAACGAAGGCTGAACTCCTGTCTAAGGAAGAAATCGTACGTGTCAAAAAGACTTAGGAATTCGATCAACTGGCAAACGAAATGAGACACCAAGTGGTTACTGCGAATGTTTTTCCCTTACAGTAGAGTCTGATAAATTGATCACAAGTGGTGGCGATTAATTTACTCGACGGTAACTGTCAATTAAAATAAGGTTGTCAATTCTGCATTAATTAACAACAGTTTTTCCTAAATTACTTTCGGATATAATCTTACTGCATTCGGTTTACTTGCACATTCGAAATTTAACTCCCTTTTTTGATAGAAGGATTTACTGGCTGTTTCGTAGTAAGGGTAATGCAGTTCATAAAATGAGAAAACGTTGTGGTGTTTCTGTGTTGACTGTATATATAACGAGCGTAGTAACATCAGAACAGTCACAGCACCTATTCTAATTCTCCGAGAACAGAATAGAAATTTACGATATTTGACGATTTTCAGAAAGCTAGAACGTAGAATTGTATTACTTCAGTATGACAGAGGATATTATCCGATGGCTATAAAAATGCAGGGCAATGTCCGTGATAAAACTGATTATTCTGGCCACTCACTTCAATGCACTGTCTTCTCCGCCCACTTGGTTTTTAATTCAGAAACTGTAATGATGGACTAAATTTGTAACAAAAGACAGTAACATTGCAGTAGTAAGAACGAGGCTTTTGTGTACCAAGCACGTATTGCGTGCTGAGAATAATAGGCTTACAGCAAAGTTAGATAAAACTTCGGTTTCACAAAACCTTTCGTACAAATACTTTGCTCGACTTCAGTGAAAATATTGGCTTCAAAATAGCTGCAATTACTTTTGCGTAGCTTATATTGGCGTTTTGAGTGATGCATGCAATGACGAAGGATATGTATTAGCAGCCAGTAAAATATTTTCGGGAAGTAGGGAATATTCTCGGTCATATTAAAGCTAGCTGTCCGCACAAAACTCTTGGCGACGGCCTACAGCGATTCGCGCACTGCTGCGCACGGAATATTGCGGAAGTAATTTGCCTTGTACGTGATACGATACAATAATGACGTTTGAAATGTTACCAAAAATAATTTTGTAGTTTTCTTAACAACTTTCTTGTGGGAAGTTTCTTTGCAGTCCTACAGAACGAAAATTCATCAGCGACTACATGTTTCGCTACGCACTGGACACGGTTTCACACCTCTTATAATGTCTTATTTTTTATCTCAGAATACCTTTATGTTTCCGAAATAAAAGACGCAGCATATGCATCTGCAAATTTTGAATACGTTGATATATTTTTTTCAGTCCAATTACGTTAGTGATTCTGTTACTACCACAGGTTGAAGTAAAAATTTATTTTCCTTCAAAATTTCTCGTAACGTTAGGTTTCTTTTTTTTTCTCCTGACAGATAGTGAGAATTTTCTCTTGGAAAGTACTCCATTATATTCTAGACTAAAGATAGGGTTGCCCAATGCTTTTTTTGAATTTTTACAAACATTTTAAATCATCATTATAAAAAACTGGCAATGTTGTAAGAGCCGGCCGGAGTGGCCGTGCGGTTCTAGGCGCTACAGTCTGGAGCCGAGCGACCGCTACCGTTGCAGATTCGAATCTTGCCTCGGGCATGGATGTGTGTGATGTCCTTAGGTTAGTTAGGTTTAATTAGTTCTAAGTTCTAGGCGACTGATGACCTCAGACGTTAAGTCGCATTGTGCTCAGAGCCATTTGAACCTATGCTGTAAGATGGTGAGATGACCTTGAAGCCCTATTTTTGTGCCAGCCTCTATAGCTACTAATATAGAGTAATGTGAAGGTGTGCTCTTTACGAAGCGTATAAATTTAATAGCTATTGGTTAGTAAACAACTAGCAACTGTTAGACTAATAAGTAGGAAATTTTTTATTTGCCCACGGGGTAAGTGTAATGTTTGTCATTTTAAAGCAAAGTAGTAGGTCTTACATCTGTCAGTAATGGAACACTGTTTCAGTTTCATGATAACTGGACAGTCAATTTGTTGTTCAGCTAGAGCCAAGAGCCCTGACGTGCGCAAAGTTCTTTAATGAGGTAATTCTTCAGGCTTTCCCGGCGAGGCGTTGTCATGTTGAACAACTGGGTTTATTACGCTATATTTCTTTATGTTATTGTTATGCACCGTTTATAAGTAAATACAAATGGATTCTCATCTACGCAGACGACCAGCTGATCCTGTTCCTGCACAGCTGCTACTACAGTCTAGAAAGAGCCAAGAAGACAATTGAAGCCTCGTACACCATCAGGTGCCTGGCGCCGGAAATGTTCTCCGATCGGGACCCCTTGAAGCCGGAGCTACAGGCGGTCTGGAAGATGGCGTAAGTAGTCTCAGCTTCCTCTCTCCGCGACACGCGAAGCTCGATCAACCAAATGTGTTCTCCTTTTCGTCGCTACTCGATGATTCGCAAATCCTGAACCTACTTGGACGTCTGACGCCATCAAGGTAGATATAATCATTGAAATCCGATATGTGTAAAATACGCACCATAACAAGAACTATTGTCATTTTCGTACATCAATTTCGTTGATTTCGGCCATTTACAATATGCCACCTTTCAACCTAATGTAGACCACGATCTATGCTACATGTGTCTATCGCCACAATCAGCGTTGCAAAAAAATAATATAGCAGTGAAAGGAGTAGTTCAGTGTTCTGTTTTCTTGCTGTTGAGGTATTGCGTCACAAATCGAAGCCGACATATGGGAACGGTAGTTTCGACCACCCCGGTAATTCATATGACTATGGTTCTCTGGAACTTCCTCCGACATTACGACGAGCACCAACAGAATCAGTAAATTTATTGAACATATGGTAGAAATACCAGAGCAAGATGACAAAACTTTTATCTTAGAAAATGTAAAACAGACGAATGACTGCATCGGTGCTGCCAAATGTCAGTAATGAAAAGAAAATTCTGTAAAACATTTCCTTCCGTCCTTCTTGTACGACATCTGTAAAAGTCATTGGCTGGTACCGGAAAAAGAAATTAATACTTCCGCATTAAATGAAATACTGTGCGTGAAATTCCGTAGCGTCTGTTTGTAAACTAGCTAAAATGGAGTCAGCCCGTAGATAACCTGGTGAAACTCGTTTTATCTTCGGCGGTATCTCTCACTGCATTGACTTGCACACAGCTAGGTTAGGTTATTCAGGATACTTAGATTTTCGTGCTTTCCGGATGAATTTTTTTATGTGAGAACGTGGTTAATTTATTCAGCCAAAGATAATAATATGAGTATTGTGAACAGCAGATACTAATGCAGCCTGTAGAGGCCTCTTCAAAGAACGTGATATTTTTACGTACTACTACCAGTACATTTGCTGCTTAAAATTATTAGTACTTGCAGTTCGTAATAAAAATCAGCTGAAAATGAATTGCGCATTTTGTGGCCATGATACAGGACAAGAAAATGAGTAAACTTCGGCTTCTTGATTTGGTACAGGTTTCAGAGTGGGTTCTAGTAGCTTGATACAAGGTCTGTAACAACATACGAATCCCTTTAAATTCTATATAAAAGCTACATACTTATTTCTTAGCTACTCTCTATAAGAAATTATCTGAGTAGCTAGATTATAGATCTGATAGCACCTTTCCGTGGTATGACAAGCAATAACAGACATCATATTCGTGAGTGGGCCTGTGTCTTTACATCCACGTGGAATAACGGTTTGATGATTATTCATTGTTAACGCGGCCTGCACAAATAGCTAGCGAGTGCTACTTCTCTCAGTTAATATATGTCCTGGCAAATATGTCTTGACACACATCTGAAAGCTCTCCTTCGTAATATAATCTTCGAAATATAAGAAATGAATGAATTATAGAGATTAAATTATGGTTTATGGGGACAGCATCATTATCATTGTGGTTACGGAGAACAATGGAAGATTTTCCCTTTAAGACACAGATTGTCATACTGAGTGACGATGATGATGTTGATGATCCCGCGTAGTCACGTGAGACAGCGTTATGAGCACCCGACAGAGTTTGAGAGAGGCCCCATTGCGGGCCCAGCTGCTGCTGATGCTACTTGGATGATTGGCATGTCAGTTATCTTGTGTTAAGTGATCGTGCTAAGGGTGAGTGTAATAGTGCGGTGTCGTATAGTCTGTTGTTGTCGATGATGCCAGAGGCTGAAGTCCGATGCCAGCATACAGTCCACTCTACTCGAATACTACCAAGGAGGCGGCCGCAGAGCCGCAGAGTATGTGACACAAATTTCAACTTGAGATGTGTACCCGTTCCTGAGAAAGAAGGGGTCTTAACAGTCGAACGGACAGACAGGCAGTCCGATAGCAAATGACAAAAGTTTTTTTCGTTTGATTTAATTACGAATTTACAATTTTTGGATTTTTTCTTTTGGTTGTACTGTGAAACCTTGCTTCTTGCTAAGTTTCACGACTCTAGACCAACGGGAAGTAGCCTATAGGTTTTGATGAGTGAGTTTGCGACTATCAAAGTATGTGACATAATTGACCGTATCTTTTGACAGCATCGACTTAGAGGTTTCAATTTTCTACACTGACGAAGGACCATAGATCTTATTACGTGACATAATCTTCAACTTGATATATCCACCCTTTCCTCAGAAAAATGGGTCTCAACAGACGGACGAACAGGCAGATATTCAGACAGTAAATGACAAAAACATATTTTTCAAGTGATGTAGTTACAAATTTACAGTTTTCAGTTTTTTCTTTGCTTGCACTGTGAAATGTTCCTTTTTGCCAAATTTCATGACTCTAGATCTACGATAAGTACACTGTAGGTCTTGATGAGTGAGTTCGCGACTGTTAAAATATGACGTAAATCGCTGCATCTTTTTATGGCATTGGCTTAGAGGCTTCAATTTTTTACACTGCGAAAGGAGCATAGATTTCAGTATGTGATACAAATTTAAACGAGATATGTATACTCGCTCCTGAGAAAAAGGGTTTTCAACGGTTGGACGGACAGATGGACACACAGACGGACAACAAACCGATCGTACATGGGTTCTGTTTTTACTGTTTGAGACACGAAACCCCAAACAGAGAAGCACCCAAAAAGGGAGGAGGTAACGAAATGAACCTTCACGAATTGAGATAGCATGTGACGTTATTTCAGTGATTAGAAAATCGAATATATTTGGTAAAAACTTGTCAGTTTGAGCCCGCTTATCAGTTTGACGTTGCATCCCCTATTGCCTGGAGGGACGCACTTGCACTTATTCGGTTCGAAATGGTGTCATAATGCCGTTGTAGCATCTCCTGAGGCAAGCTGGCCCACAAATGTTGTAACTTGTCTTTGGTATCCTGAATCAGTATTCAGATACAGAGTTGACATCCGAGCTGGTTCTACACTTGTTCCATTGGTGACCGATCAGGGGATCTCGTTGACCGAGAGACTTGTGCCATGTGTGGACGAGCATTGTCCTGCTGAAAAATGGCATCACGATTTTGTCGCATGAGACGTAACACATGGGGGCGCATTATGTGGGAGACGTACCATTGTGCTGTCAGAACTCCCTCAACATCTATCAGACGTCACATGAAGTCCTACCCGACAGTTCCCTGCACCACGACCTCAGGAGTAAAACCTGTCTCTTCCTGCAAGACATTGGAATAACAGGACATCTACCCAGGTCGCCATACTCGCTAACGATGGCAATGCGAGCTAGTGCAAAACAGCGATTCGTCGCTGAACACAATGAGACGCCATTCATCACCAATCTCTGCTTCCTGGAGACAGCACACTCCAAATGTAGTTTGTATTGTCGCCTTAACGGCAGCATACGCATGGTATGAGCAGTTATCTATTGTGGCAGTTGATAAAATATCGATATATCGATACCTTATATATATATATATATATATATATATATATATATATATATATATATATATATATAATATATATATATATATTCAAATAGCAGTATCTGGTGCCGTTATTTATATATTTTTTTCGCAAATTGAAATGGTTTTTTTTCTAAGATAATTTTACTTTCACTCTGTGAAAGAGTCTTACTACTCTTTGAGGTTCATCACGTCCAGTCTTTCTCTTTGACTGTGTGAAGCAAGTATAGGTGACACAAAAGAAATCCGATTGCACTAGGGGGTGGCGGTGTGATTCGAATAACAAGATTTCCGATGTGAAGAAATAGCACAGCTATTAAAAGTATTGTGCTATTTCTGTACATCGGCATTCTTGAAAAAGAGTTGCTGAAAATAATGAACGAAAATATAAATGACAAGTTTGGTCTTTACTGTGTGCAGAGACGTGTGAGGGGAAATGCTGACGTAATCGGCGCGCCGTGCTGCCAATAGAAACTGCAACGTTTGACTTCATCTCGCAGTCATGATACTACAACGGCTAGGTCACTGCCGTTTGCAGAAATTAAAAAAAAAAAAGAACAAGGAAGTCGAAATGAAGTGAATCATACAAATCTGATATGTGGCGAAAACGAACGATAGAGACATTGGACACCTTTTATTGTGCTTTTATGTGCTGTTACCATTGTTAGCAGAGTGGTTATCGCCAAGCGTGAACGTTCTTGCTCTAAGCGGGTTAAACAGGCTGCTAGCTTGTCGATGTGCAGAATATCTAATAATAAGTCAATAGTTAAATATACAACTCTAAAACCGGCAGTATATTTACAGTGTGCAGCCGATATATTTACAGGCCGGTACGCCGACATTTCTTCCGTCTACATATCGATACAACGTTTCTCTTTTCGATATGTCAATGTAAGATAACCACAATTTTCAAACTGTCGATATATCAGACTCTCGATATTTTTAAAAATAACAACAATCTTAAACCTAGTCCAGCTGTCAGTAGTCTGCAAACGATGATGTAAGATGCACAGCATGTTCGAGGGAGTCCATTGCTTGTTGTAGAGTAGCAGGCGCAGATATGAAGCGGTTACGATACGCTTGGTGGGAGATATTGCGATACTCCCCGTGGTGGTCAGACGTGGTCAATTGGAACCTTGACGACGATTAAGCCTGCCTTCACGCTCCCATCCAACCCAACATCGGGTTCTTGTTACACCCGACTGCTCCACAAAGGTAGATGTTGCACGATTCGAACTGGTGGCCAAACGGAGACCCACAATGGACCTCCTTTTAAATTCTGTTAGGTGCTGGTAACATTGTCTCAAACGAGTATGTGACATCTCCGTTTCCTTCCCAGGCCACTCTTGTGGCAGTTCTACGTGAATTGCAACTCTAATCATTTACGTACCCGATAATGATGTGCATGTGTACGAAATGAAATGAAATGATCATACGGCATTGTTGGCCGGGAGACCCCATGCAGGGTGTTCGGCCGCCGAAATTTCAAGTCCTTTTTAGCTGACTTGCGAGTCAGTGATGATGAAATCTCGAGGCAAATAAAATCCTAGACGCCGCCGGGAATTGAACCCGGGACCCCGTGCGCGGGAAGCGAGAACGCTACTGAAAGACCACGAGTACTAACAAGGGAACCTCCCCATCGCACCCCACTCAGATTTAGTTATAAGTTGGCACAGTGGATAGGCCTTGAAAAACTGAACACAGATAAATGGAGAAAACAGGAAGAAGTTGTGTGGAACTATGAAAAAATACGCAAAATATACAAACTGAGTAGTCCATGTGCAAGATAGGTCATATCAAGGCCTATATCAGGTCAGGTGTGCTATGGTCCCGTGGTTAGCGTGATCAGCCGCGGAACGGGAGATCCTTGGTTCAACTCTCCCCCTCGAGCGAAAATTTTAATTTTTTATTTTCACACAATTATCCAAAGTTCAGGCACTCACACATAATCAACTTCGCTCTCCAAAATTCTAGGACATGTTCAGATTTGCTTGGACATATGCAGGATTTGACGGTCTACACACGGAAAAATTTGATAACGTTAAAAACATATGTTTCGACAGAGCACAGGGAAAACTGTGCGACTGTGAAACTGTTGCATTCATTTGTTGCAGTTTATGTGACAAACTCTTATGGTTTCATCACTTTTTTGGGAGTGATTATCACATCCATTAGAACACCTAAATGGGGCAAGGTAGAGGAATCTTTTCACCCATTCGCAAAGTGTACAAGTTAGGTGGGTCGACAACATATTCCTGTCATGTGACGCACATGCCGTCATCAGTGTCGTATGGAATGTATCAGACGTGTTTTCCTGTGGAGGAATCGGTTGACATTTGACCTTGCGATCAAATGTTTTCGGTTCCCATTGGAGCGGCACGTCCTTTCGTCTACTAATCGCACGGTTTTGCGGTGAGGTCGCAAAACACAGAGACTAAACTCATTACAGTGAACAGAGACGTCAATGAACGAACGGACAGATAATAACTTTGCGAAAATAAAGAAAGTAAACTTTTCACTCGAGGGAAGACTTGAACCATGGACTTCTCATTCCGCAGCTGCTCACGCTAACCACGAGACCATGGCGCTCCTTTGCTCAAATACTCCTTAATGTTACCTACCTTGCACATGGACTACTCAGTTTGTATATTTTGCTTATTTTTTTCATAGTTCCACACAACTTCTTCCTGTTTTCTCGATTGATCTGTGTTCAGTTTTACAAGGCATATCCACTGTGCGAACTTATAACTAAATCTGAGGGGGTGCGATGGGGAGGTTCCCTTGTAAGTTACACTGACATCCACCGACCCCACGCCTTTTGGGTGCTTCACTTTTTCTTTTTTTTTTTTAAGGCGATGTAATTGCATAATTGTAGTGGGCTGTTTCCCCAGATATTTTGGAAAAACTAAATGGAATTTTGCTTATTGTTTTCTGTTAATAAGTAAAATCTATTATCTTTTCTGTCTTGCTATTTGATGTGTTTATGTTGGCGTAGAAAAGTTTTAAGCCCTGAATAACACAGGACTTATTTGCACAGACACATTGCCTCTCTGCCGAAGAGGGACCCCGAAGGCAACAAGGTGATAGTGGTCAAGCTGGCGGACACCGACCCGCAGAAGTTCAACCACGCCGACGCCACCAAGGTGTTCCTCTTGGCGATGGACGCGAGCCTGCGGGAGGACGGCACAGTTCCAGGCTACCACTTCATATACGACACCGCCGGCCTCGCCATGGGACACCTGGCCAGGTGCAACTTCACCGTGCTGCGCAAGTACATGGTCTACGTGCAGGTGGGCACACGGACAGCCGCAGCATAGAATTCTAGTATTAACCGCCGCTTCGTAAATTAATATAGGTTATAAATTTCCTGAATAAGCCTGAGATAATTGAGGAGCCTAATATCTAACACAACCGGGTCTAGTTTTGATTTCTTTTTCCCTTTTGAACCGGCCGCTGTGGCCGAGCGGTTATAGGCGCGTCAGTCCGGAACCGCGCTAATGCTACGGTCGCAGGTTCGAATTCTGCCTCGGGCATGGATGTGTGTGATGAACTATGGTTAGTTAGGTTTAAGTACACTAGTGGTCATTAAAATTGCTACATCACGAAGATGACGTGCTACAGACGTGAAATTTAACCGACAGGAAGAAACCGCTGTGATATGCAATTGATTAGCTTTTCAGACCATTCACACAAGGTTGGCGCCGGTGGCGACACCTAAAACGTGCTGACATGAGGAAACTTCCAACGGATTTCTCATACACAAACAGCAGTTGACCGGCGTTGCCTGGTGAAACGGTGTTCTCATGCCGCGTGTAAGGAGGACAAATGCGTACCATCATGTTTCCGACTCTGATTAAGGTCGCATTGTAGCCTGTCGCGATTGCCGTTTATCGTATCGCGACATTGCTCCTCGCGTTGGAATCGCGTTGGAATCGGTGGGTTCAGGAGGGTAATACGTAACGCCGTGCTGGATCCCAACGGCCTCGTATCACAAGCAGTCGAGATGACAGGCATCTTATCTGCATGGCTGTAATGGATCGTGCAGCCCGTCTCGATCCCTGAGTCAACAGATGGGGACGTTTGCAAGACAACAACCATCTGCACGAACAGTTCGACGACGTTTGCAGCAGCATGGACTATCAGCTCGGAGACCATGGCTGCGGTTACCCTTGACGCTGCATCACAGACTGGAGCGCCTGCGATGGTGTACTCAACGACGAACCTGGGTGCACGAATGGCAAAACGTCATTTTTTCGGATGAACCCAGGTTCTGTTCGCAGCATCATGATGGTCGCATCCGTGTTTGGCGACATCGCGATGAACGCACGTTGGAAGCGTGTATTCGTCATCGCCATACTGGCGTATCACCCGGCGTGATGGTATGGGGTGCCATTGGTTACACGTCTCGGTCACCTCTTGTTCGCATTGACGGCACTTTGAACAGTGGACGTTACATTTCAGATGTGTTACGACCAGTGGTTCTGCCCTTCATTCGATCCCTGCGAAACCCTACATTTCAGTAGGATAATGCACGACCGCATGTTGCAGGTCCTGTACGGGCCTTTCTGGATACAGAAAATGTTCGATTGCTGCCCTGGCCAGCACATTCTCCGGATCTCTCACCAACTGAAAACGTTCTGGCCAATGGTGGCCGAGCAACTGGCTCGTCACAATACGCCAGTCACTACTGCTGATGAACTGTGGTATCGTGTTGAAGTTGCATGGGCAGCTGTACCTGTACACGCCATCTAAGCTCTGTTTGACTCAATGCCTAGGCGTATGAAGGCCATTATTACGACCAGGGGTGGTTCTTCTGGGTACTGATTTCTCAGGATCTATGTACCCAAATTGCGTGAAAATGTAATCACATTTCAGTTCTAGTATAATATATTTGTCCAATGAAGACCCGTTTATCATATGCATTTCTTCTTAGTGTATTTCTAAGTCTAGGGGACTGATGACCTCAGATGTTAAGTCCCATACTGCTTAGAGCCATTTGAACCATTTTTTCCCGTTTGAAATTTTTTGTCTGTTCCCTTTTATATCAAACAAATGACTTTCGGTAACGAAAACATGGCAACAATCAATAGTACAGTCGTATAAATGGGTAAAAGCTGAACCTGGTCGGCATTGATACTAACTACTGGATTTGTTCGCTTTTGCCGGCCGAAGTGGCCGTGCGGTTAAAGGCGCTGCAGTCTGGAACCGCAAGACCGCTACGGTCGCAGGTTCGAATCCTGCCTCGGGCATGGATGTTTGTGATGTCCTTAGGTTAGTTAGGTTTAACTCGTTCTAAGTTCTAGGGGACTAATGACCTCAGCAGTTGAGTCCCATAGTGCTCAGAGCCATTTGAACCATTTTTTTGTTCGCTTTTGAAACTAAACCAAAGTGTATCCACATGCTTCTTAGATTAGTTCCCACAATATTAAAAAAAAAATATTAAAAACTGAACGATAAAACTGAAACTTTTATTAACTGAAGCATCTGAAACAAAAAATGTTGAATTAACATCAATTTTGGGACTGATTGTTCTTGAATAAAAAAGATAAATACTTGACAAGTTTCAAACATTTACAAAGAAACAGTAAAGAATGAAGCAGATGAACTCACCACTAAATCCTCATCTTCTCCCGTATTCTTACATTCGCAATGTTCTTCATTCTCCTCCAAACCAGACGCTTGTTTTTGTGATGTTGCGATACCACTGCAGTCACTCTGTTACATGCCAGTGTTCACCGAAATGTTTCCCAACTAATGTTTTTACATCTTCAACATTTTTCGTATCCACAGAGCAAGATGGGTACCACGTGCAGAGTCTTGTGTTATGCTTGGCTACTGGTGGAGTTGGCCACTTCTGAAACAACACCTGCTTGGACTTGGCACTTTTTGAAGTAAAGACACACTTATCAACAGCTTTTTAAACCATTTTCGTCCGTTTTATGGTACTAATTGAAGCTACCATCTGATTCACCACAGAAAATAATGTAAAAAACATCGATATCAGAAAATCGAAAAAATGGACTTGGCCGTCAGGTTACTAGGCTCCTCAATTGTCTACATTTTCTGAATAAAACTGTCTGCTCCTCTTCCTCCTCCTTCTCCACCTCAAGTGCCTCGTCTTCCAAACAATCTGGCAATTACTAGCGAGATCTGTTTTTTGCCTATGGCTTTTGTGAACAGCTACTGTGTGCTCCATCCAAAGCACTTTCCTCAGTTCTTTCGCCAGGATAACCCTCTTTGCCCTGGGCCACGTCTGCTATCAATCTTTCCTTGAAGTATTAGCTGCAACAACTTGTATCTGTTGTTGCGCATTATACGGTCACAGTATTCATGTTTTCTTACCTTGACAGTATTGATAATTTCTAACTCTTAGTTGATACGCCGCGGTACCGCTGCATTTGAAACTTCATCTATCCATGGTATCCTTAATATCCTTGGATACGTCCAAATTTCAGATGCCTCCAGTTGCTTACCCAATACTGCAGTAACTATCCGTTACTCAACTCTAATTGCCCTGAATTTCGTCCCGGTTTCTACCCACAGATATCTACGCGTATTTTGTCTTCTTGGAGTTCAAACGTAACTCTCTTCAGTAACATTGCTTAGTATGTCTTGCGGATTCTCAGGTTACAATTAAGACAGAGTCATCAGCGAATCTAATGTTATTGATGATAGTTCCATTAACCATCACTCCTTCATACTTCCATCAAGAGCATCGCGCAAAATTTTTTCAGGATAGATGCTGTAAGGTAATGGGGAGACAGTGCAACCATGGCGAACTCCATTCACAATCGATATTTCTTCTGGAAGCTGACCATCGATACATACAATATGTTGCTGAATAGAAGGCTTAAAAAAAAGTTCTCCATATTTTGATAGGTGGCAGTATGGTCTAGAACAAGAAAAAATCCAGGAAACATGGGCTCTAAAATGGGTACTTCAAGAGCTATGGGCGCTTGTTCATATTCGCTGTTGTGAAACATATCTCTTCTGCTACAGGCTCTTTGCTATGACGAATGACCTACAGTATGCAGTAAACAAATGAATGAACGAATGAGAAGGCGTTACTCTGTTACAGTGAAACAGCGAAGCTTCTAATGTAATCTGCATACTTACGACCTGCACTTGATCCATCGCTAAGGATGATGTTCGGTGATGAGTCCATTCACAGTGAGACGTTCATTTGTTCCATATCTCTTAAAAACTCCGGATTGTTCACAGATGCCCTGCGTCTTTTATGACGCGTTCCTGTAGTGTTTCTACATTATCAGTGGGGTTTGCATACACCGAGAATTTCAGGTGTGCCCACAATCAAAAGATTCGAGGGATTGAGAACTGGGAAACGACCCGGCTGAAGTACTTGACGTCTCCAATCAATCCATTGCCTATTAAATGTCAGTGTGAGATGTTCTTTGACATTGCGGAGAAAATGGGTTGATGCTCTATCATTCTAGAACCACATCCCAGGAGCTTTTGGAATGCAACAATGAATCCCAAAACAGAATGGGCAACTAAAACAAGCAGAAAGATTTATATGTTGAGCAAACTAGACACAGAAACAATGGTGTCATACATTAATAAGGAACTTGAAACTTTTAGCCCAGGGTAGGAACACGTAGGGAACTAAGGCGCAAATTTAAAACAATAGTTTACCATGCACTGGATAGATATGTACCCAGTAGGACAATTCACAACAGGAGAGATTCTCCATGATATACAATTACTGTAAACAAACTTCTAAAGAAACAGAGATTACTGGAGAATTTCAGGTGTACCCACAACCAAAAGATTCGAGAGATTAAGATCTGGGAAACGACCTGGCCGAAGTGCTTGACGTCTCCAATCAATCCATTGCGTATTAAATGTCTGTGTGAGATGTTCTTTGTCATTGCGGAGAAAATGGGTTGGCGCTCTATCATTCTAGAACCGCGTTCCAGGGCCATAGAGAGATGCTGAATGAAACGCGTTTGCAGACAAGGGAGCAACGCGTGAAGCCTTCAGTGACTACCTTAGCATCATATTGTCAAACGATCTTCCACGAAACCCAAATAAATTCTGGTCATATGTAAAGGCTGTTTGTGGCACCAATATAGACGTCCAGTCACTCGTGGATGAAGCTGGAACTGAAACTAAGAGCAGCAAATCAACATCTACATTTACACTCCGCAAGCCACCCAACGGTGTGCGGCGGAAGGCACTTCACGTTCCACTGTCATTACCTCCCTTTCCTGTTCCAGTCGCGCATGGTTCGCGGGAAGAACGACTGCAGGGAAGTCTCCGTGCGCGCTCGAATCTCTCTAATTTTACATTCGTGATCTCCTCTGGAGGTAAAGTAGGGTGAAGCAATATATTCGATACCTCGTCCAGAAACGCACCCTCTCGAAACCTGGCGAGCAAGCTACACCGCGATGCAGACCGCCTCTCTTGTAGAGTCTGCCACTTGAGTTTGCTAAACATCTCCGTAACGCTATCACGCTTACCAAATAACCCTGTGAGGAAACGCGCCGCTCTTCTTTGGATCTTCTCTATCTCCTCTGTCAACCCGACCCAGTACGGATCCCACACTGATGAGCAATACTCAAGTATAGGTCGAACGAGTGTTTTGTAAGCCACCCCCTTTGTTGATGGACTACGTTTTCTAAGGACTCTCCCAATGAATCTCAACCTGGCACCCGCCTTACCAACAATTAATTTTATATGATCATTCCACTTAAAATCGTTCCACAGGCATACTCCCAGATATTTTACAGAAGTAACTTCTACCAGTGTTTGTTCCGCTATCATATAATCATACAATAAAGAATCCTTCTTTCTACGTATTCACAATACGTTACATTTGTCTATGTTAAGTGTCAGTTGCCACTCCCTACACCAAGAGCCTATCCGCTGCAGATCTTCCTGCATTTCGCTGCAATTTTCTAATGCAGCAACTTCTCTGTATACTACAGCATCATCCGCGAAAAGCCGCATGGTACTTCCGACACTATCTACTAAGTCATTTATATATATTGTGAAAAGCAATGGTCCCATAACACTCCCCTGTGGCACGCCAGAGGTTACTTTAACGTCTGTAGACGTCTCTCCGTTGAGAAAAACATGCTGTGTTCTGTTTGCTAAAAACTCTTCAATCCAGCCCCACAGCTGGTCTGATAATCCGTAGGCTCTTACACTGTTTATCAGGCGACAGTGCGGAACTGTATCGAACTCCTACCGAAAGTCAAGGAAAATGGCATCTACCTGGGAGCCTGTATCTAATATTTTCTGGGTCTCATGAACAAATAAAGCGAGTTGGGTCTCACACAATCGCTGTTTCCGGAATCCATGTTGATTCCTACAGAGTAGATTCTGGGTTTCCAGAAATGACATGATACGCGAGCAAAAAACATGTTCTAAAATTCTACAACAGATCGATGTCAGAGATATAGGCCTATTGTTTTGCGCATCTGCTCGACGACCCTTCTTGAAAACTGGAACTACCTGTGCTCTTGTCCAATTATTTGGAACCTTCCGTTCCTACACTCCTGGAAATTGAAATAAGAACACCGTGAATTCATTGTCCCAGGAAGGGGAAACTTTATTGACACATTCCTGGGGTCAGATACATCACATGATCACACTGACAGAACCACAGGCACATAGACACAGGCAACAGAGCATGCACAATGTCGGCACTAGTACAGTGTATATCCACCTTTCGCAGCAATGCAGGCTGCTATTCTCCCATGGAGACGATCGTAGAGATGCTGGATGTAGTCCTGTGGAACGGCTTGTCATGCCATTTCCACCTGGCGCCTCAGTTGGACCAGCGTTCGTGCTGGACGTGCAGACCGCGTGAGACGACGCTTCATCCAGTCCCAAACATGCTCAATGGGGGACAGATCCGGAGATCTTGCTGGCCAGGGTAGTTGACTTACACCTTCTAGAGCACGTTGGGTGGCACGGGATACATGCGGACGTGCATTGTCCTGTTGGAACAGCAAGTTCCCTTGCCGGTCTAGGAATGGTAGAACGATGGGTTCGATGACGGTTTGGATGTACCGTGCACTATTCAGTGTCCCCTCGACGATCACCAGTGGTGTACGGCCAGTGTAGGAGATCGCTCCCCACACCATGATGCCGGGTGTTGGCCCTGTGTGCCTCGGTCGTATGCAGTCCTGATTGTGGCGCTCACCTGCACGGCGCCAAACACGCATACGGCCATCATTGGCACCAAGGCAGAAGCGACTCTCATCGCTGAAGACGACACGTCTCCATTCGTCCCTCCATTCACGCCTGTCGCGACACCACTGGAGGCGGGCTGCACGATGTTGGGGCGTGAGCGGAAGACGGCCTAACGGTGTGTGGGACCGTAGCCCAGCTTCATGGAGACGGTTGCGAATGGTCCTCGCCGATACCCCAGGAGCAACAGTGACCCTAATTTGCTGGGAAGTGGCGGTGCGGTCCCCTACGGCACTGCGTAGGATCCTACGGTCTTGGCGTGCATCCGTGCGTCGCTGCGGTCCGGTCCCAGGTCGACGGGCACGTGCACCTTCCGCCGACCACTGGCGACAACATCGATGTACTGTGGAGACCTCACGCCCCACGTGTTGAGCAATTCGGCGGTACGTCCACCCGGCCTCCCGCATGCCCACTATGCGCCCTCGCTCAAAGTCCGTCAACTGCACATACGGTTCACGTCCACGCTGTCGCGGCATGCTACCAGTGTTAAAGACTGCGATGGAGCTCCGTATGCCACGGCAAACTGGCTGACACTGACGGCGGCGGTGCACAAATGCTGCGCAGCTAGCGCCATTCGACGGCCAACACCGCGGTTCCTGGTGTGTCCGCTGTGCCGTGCGTGTGATCATTGCTTGTACAGCCCTCTCGCAGTGTCCGGAGCAAGTATGGTGGGTCTGACACACCGGTGTCAATGTGTTCTTTTTTCCATTTCCAGGAGTGTATATAGACTTGCGGTACAGGGCTGTTAGTAGGGGGCAAGTTCTTTCGCGTACTCTGTAGAATCGAATTGGTATCCCGTCAGGTCCAGTGGACTTTCCTCTGTTGAGTGATTTCAGTTGCTTTTCTATTCCTTGGACACTTATTTCGATGTCAGCAGATTTGCTTAACTATGTTTTCAAATGTTTCTTCACAAAGGAAAACCCACTAGTATTGCTCCTACTTAATTCTCGTTTCACTGAAAACATGAGTGAAATAAATGTTAGTGTCAGTGGCGCTGAGAAACAGCTGAAATCGTTAAAACTGACTAAAGCCCCAGGGCGCGCTGGAATCCCTGTCGGATTCTATTTCCAACTTGGTGCTGAGTTAACCCTTCTGTTAAATATAATCTGTCGTAGAACACTCGAACAAAAATTTCTGTCCAGTAGTCAGAAGAAAGCGCTGGCCACACATGTCCACATTTTATCCACAAAACTTCTGCGGGGATCGCCAAGTCCCCTATCGGCGAGGTACATGTAATGAGTTCCACGTGATTGGACAGGAAGAAATCTATAGAGATCACGCCTTCAGATCTCGGTGGCCGCTTAGTTGGTCCTCCTCCTACTCATCACTGTGAAAATGTTCGGTCCTGGAAGTGACGAACGTGTAAACTCTAGTGTGGTGGTGTACCGTCCTCCTGGAAGATCGCGTTTGGAAGAAGGGGAAGAAGCTGAGAGACAGCAAATTCCTCAGGCATGTCCAGATACATGGTTCGTGTTGCAGTTCGTTCGTTGAAGAAAACTGATCCACCTTTACTATCTTTCAACAGCGCACGACATACATTTACCTTTTCGCCGTATCTGAAATGCTCCCGAAAACTGTGTGTGTTTTCTGAATCCCAGATGCCAATGCTTAACTTTACCACATTTCTGAAAGGTAGCTTCGTCAGAGAAAACGACATTTCCTAGATAGTTGGGGTTTTGCAGGATTCGGTCCAACGGTTCAGTAGCATATTCGTGGCAAAGCTACAAGTCGTTTCGCTTCAATGCTTGAACGATTTGAACTTTGTAAACGTGCAAGCGAACTCGTACATACAGCACGTCATGATTCTTGAGCGAGGGATGTTTAGCTCTCGTGGTACTCAGCGAAACGATTTGGATGGGCTCCTTTGGAAGGTCTTTCTCATTTCCTCTACCATTTCATCAGATACGTGCTTTCTGCGAGAACCTGGCGCTCTTCTTACGATCACAGTGGCTAGGAACTTGTCACGCCAAGCCCTAATCGTCTTAGTGCCTGGTGGCTCACGTCGGAAATTTCTTTGGACAGCAATGGGCTCTCTTTTGAGACGTAGTATTTTCTGTTTATTATTTATCACCTGAAACAAAAGAGAGGAATCGTTCAGAAAAAAACCATACACAAAACTTTTTGTTTTGCTTTCCATGACGCCACACACCGCACTTATGAATGTCTCGCAGCTTTTTTAAATTTCCATTTGAAAATCAGGAAGGTTTCACGTGGAAATCCTGTACTGCTATGGACCGCCAAAAAGTACAATCTAACCCCATAATAAGAAAGAAGACTTTAAAAAGGGAAGTTCATCTTTTATTTCATCAGTTCCTTAAATCATAACTTGCATAATAAAATTTTTTACAATTAAATAATAAACCTTAAAATCTGTGTTATAGGCTTGTAATTCACAAATTTCTCCAAAATGCTGTTTTTCACACTTTAACTTTTCATGGTAGAGCCCTTCTCCATAGACTCAACCTAGGGTTCCAAATATGACGCTGCTGCCATAGTAAATAGACTAATTCGTGGAAATAAAATCGGTATTCAGATACATCAGGGAAGGCCATGCAATAATGTAATTTTTCTCTTAAATGAAAATTTCTGAAATATATTTAGTCTACTGCAAAACTGTTTAATGTAGTTATAACAGGGTAACAGGTATAAGTGCAAATATTGCTGTTGCTGACTGATGGTGGTGTATTGATCAACATTATGTCAATATTTACTTCATTTGCAGACTAATGTTCAAAATGTTCAAATGTGTGTGAAATCTTATGGGACTAAAGTCATCAGTCCCTAAGCTTACACACTACTTAACCTAAATTATCCTAAGAACAAACACACACACCCATGCCCGAGGGAGGACTTGAACCTTCGCCGGGACCAGCCGTGCAGACTAATAGTTGCAGCTGTGAGGAATAGTATATTTTTAGATTGATGAGTTCCTCCAAGTACATGTGGCAAGAGCAAGCCATTAAAGTTTACGAGTGTTTTCCCCGGGCAGCAGGTCGGGTGTTGAAGTATGGACATGTGGATGCAAAATAGTTAACTTATACTAACAGGTGTAGTCCACTTAGAGGTACAGTTACGACCGTGCAGAAAACATCAGGTCATAAAGTTTGTGGTGTGTTTGTAGGAAGACTGTTCGATGCAAAGAAAAGACAAAATGTCTGCTCTTATACCCGTTACACTTTATATATTCTGGAAGATGTTGCTTCCTGCTGTAGACTGAAAATATAAAAGTGTTAAGTGTCTTCATTTTGAATTTTAGGAAGGTCTCCGGATTAGAATGAAGAGTGTCAGCACGATCAATATGAGTGCCGTGGCAGACAAAGTTATGGGCGTCGTGAAGCCTTTAATGAAGAAAGAGCTAATGGACCACGTAAGATCAGAAAAAGAACTAGCTGCACATTCCTAACAATAATGTACGATGGTTTATCTTTCTTTGCTGAGAAAGTAATATTTCTTTCTTTCAGATGTACTTTTACTCTACTGACCTGGAACCTCTGTACTCGCGAATACCGAGAAGCATTCTACCCAAAGATTTCGGAGGAGAAGAGGCGAGCATGGCAGAACTGTCAGGTGAGTATCAGAACGCTGTCTGGAGTTGACGCAGTCTCAGTGAGTGCGTTTTACGGTGAAACTGTGCTTTCTTTTTACAGAAGTGCTGAAAGCTAAGGTCGAGGCTAACCGCGACTGGTACATAGAAACTGAGTCATGGAAATCTGACGAGTCCAAGCGAGCGGGCAAGTCAGTAAGCGCTGGAGAACTGTTTGGCGTGGAAGGAAGCTTCAAAAAGCTCGACATCGACTGAATATCAGTGCCACGTGTTCAACTGATGACTGAAAACTGTGTACTACGAATGTTGACAGTTTTATGTTTCATTTATTTCTGTAAGCATTATTCTGAGGCAGTTGTAACAAATCCAAAATCCTTAAGTCGCCTCAGCTGCGAGAGTCGTTGCGGAACGACTGCCAGGGTGCAACTGGTCAGTGATAATGTTGCATTGAGTCCTGTTATCTTCCTCTTCCGTTATGCCAACAACAAAGGCTCACGACTTTCCCGAAAAGTTTCCTGTCAGGGATGTTTTGTGTCTCTATACAAGTGATAGATACCATAAAGTTTTAATAGTCACATCAAAAAAATAAAGTTACAGAATTTTTTGTTTGCAGTGGTATGTCTGCAGTCTTGGTAGACATTCCGCTCCACAGTACCGCAGCATGCTCATTCGTGGAGTGGATTTTCGTGCGGTATATCATTTTCAGCGGCAGCGAGAATGGTGCGCACTGTGTCAGACCAATCCAGACGACTGAAGACTAGACAGCCTGATTCACCTACAACGTTTCCCACACGATGCTCCACTCTAACAATAGACAGAACCGTTTTATTTAGGACCCTTTAGGGGGAGCTGCAATGTTGTGGCGCACTGATTTCAACGTGTAGCGGGACCGCGAAATGTACTTGTGCAAACAAAAACTTAATTACACAAGTTTATTTTTTCGAAGTGACAGTTAAAACTCTATGGCTACCCGTTGTAAAGTCGGAAAAATATGAAGTTAATAAGTCATTGTCTTCAGTTGTAAATCATTTTGATGTGAAAATCAATATCATCTCTTCTACAGGTAATTAATGAAGTGTAAACGTATTCTTGTTTTGATTTCTATGCAAAATTTGTGGAACGTAAGATTTTTTACTTTAAATGACCAATAGTGTCGGTCATGTGCGGTTGCAGTTGTTAATGTTGATAGTTATACCAATAAATTTATTTTAATATTAGTAGTTTTATTTGTGTAGTTGCCCTTACGACTCAGGCAATATTGTACGTTTTTGGAGTTCCATCGCTGCGCGGAGTGGCCGCGCGGTTAGAGGCGCCATGTCACTAATAGTGCGGCCGCTCTCCGCCATCGGTTCGAGTCCTCCCTCGGGCATGGGTGTGTGTGTGTGTGTTGTCCTTAGCGTTAAGTTAGTTTAAGTAGTGTGTAAATCTAGGGGACCGATGACCTCAGCAGTTTGGTCCCTTAGGCATTCACACACATTTGAACATTTTTTGAGTTCCATCACTCAGTCCATATAAACGGAACTCTTATAGGATGGCTTTTTGTCCGTCCGTTTGTCTATCTGTCCTGTCTGTTTGTCTGTCTGTCTGCCTCCCTGGCTAACTGAGTGTGAAAAACCATTTTTCTCAGCAATGGTGGACGTAAAAGTTGAAATTTATGTCACATGTTAAGGTCAATGGTCGCTTGGAGGTGTGAAAATTTTAAGCTTATAAGTCATTCCGGTCAAAAGATGGGGCCATTTACATCACATATTTTGACACTAGAAAACTCACTCATCAAAACCTATAGGATGCTTCCCGTCAACCGGGACCCATGAAATTTAGCAAAACAAGAGGTTTCACAATACAAGTGAAGGAAAAAATCCGAAAAATGTTAATTTGTAATCACATAACACGAAAAAATATTTGTTGTCATTTTTCCCGGCTCTCTGTTTGTTCGTCTATTAAGACCCCTTTTCTTTGGAACAATTAGGCGTATCACGCTCAAATTTATGTAAAATGTTAAGGGCCTGGTACCTTGGCGATGTAAAAATTGTAGGCTTCTAAGTCAATGCAATCAAAACATATTTTGACACTCGAAAACTAAATCATCAAAATTTATAATGTACTTCCCGTCCACCTAGGATGATGTAGCAAGAAGCTAGATTTCACAGTACAAGTAAAGTAAAAAATCTGAAACTTGTTAAACTGTAATATTATCATATAAAAAAAATATTTTGCCATTTGAATATCCATTGCATTCATCATCCGTTAGAAGCGTAATAGACGAACATTACTGCATGTAAATATAAAATGTAAGTTGTAGTCATGTTTTAGCAAACGAATAAAAATGTTTTAGTGTATCTTCCCTCTCTCTCTCTCTCACTCTCTCTCTCTACATACATAAACTGGAGACGCTTGTTTGCTTCTCTTGTATGTCGGAGTTAGTCTGAAGAACTATTGTAAGGATTTTGATACAGTCTTGGAATTCCTGGGTCCAAAATCTTGCCAGTATCGATATCGATAACAGGGAAAAGTCGTTGAGGCTGTCGATTTCCAGGATGGATTAACTATATGCATACACAATTAAGTTTTGCGGAACCCTCACTGTGCGACTCCTACTGGCACCTGCCCAATTTAATTTTATATATAAAATTAAATGATCCCCTTTTCCATAAGATTTTAATCCCGATAGAGCTTAGGGAATTTGGAGCGTGACTCTTGTGTTCCCACAAAATTTATCTACAGCGTGTTACCTGCAAGGTGGCCTATCGACTCCTTAGACCTGCATTGGTACAAGTCCATAGAGGCCGAAAGGCTTCAGTCGGCGCTTCTATATTTCTCGTCGCAGACAGCTTTTCCTAGCTGACAGTACTGTGTGACGCAGCCGTTGTTGTCTGCTGTGTTACTGTTTTCTAATATGCCTTACTGTTTCCTATTGGTGTGATAAGTGTACGTAATTGTTGCAGTTAAGAAGTTTATTGAACATAGCATAAATAAGACGATTTCAGTTTCAGTCACAGAAATATTCAGACGGTCGTTACCCCTCTGTTTCTGGTCTTGCGGAAGCATAAAGGGTGGTTAAGGTGCATGTATAGGAAGAAACAGGAGGGCTTGTTCCCCTCGCATTCCTGCTAGCCGCGTGGCACTCAGTGGGGGGACCAGGTTCGCTCCCTCCGCTCCCAACAACCTTTTCTGGCAACTGGTTGACTTACAGTTAACACACTGTGTGGTTGGTTCTCATATATAGCCTGATGTGCAAAACTGAACAGAGAAGTGAGTTTCGCACGATGTGTCACTGCCAAGTACCATAGCTGGATGAAACTTTGCACCATACATATTTCACTGACGTCTCCGCGATCTATGATGGTCCCCTGGACATAATACTTAATAGGAAGTGTGATCATCACAGAGCAGTGAAGCACGGTTTGCAACGTGCTCCCCTGCCCTCTGTGTGCTCCACCTGCGCGGCTGGCAATTGCTGGATGGTCTTTGGATCATGTGGACATGCTGCAGTAGGTCTCCCTAACACATCTCACACCTGCTTGACAGGATTTAAATCGGGGGAGTGGGCGGGACAGTCTGTTCGTCTAATATCACCTCGTTCTAAGAGCTTCTCCACTTTTGCTGTTCGATGCTTCACTGGTGTCTCCGCGATCTATGATGGCCCCCTCGACATTACAAAAGGCGGGACGTGATAGTTCATAGGGCATGTAATAACCACAGGCAGTAATGCATGCATTGCATGCATTGCAACGTGCTCCGAAGCCTCCACCAGCGCAGTTGGCAATTGCTGGATGGCCGTTGGGGCATGTGGACCTGCTGCAGTAGGTCTCCTTAACACATCCCACGCCTGCTTGACAGGATTTAAATTGGGGGAGTGGGCGGGACAGTCTGTTCGCCTAATATTACCTCGTTCCAAGACCTTCTCCACCTATGCTGTTCGATGCGGTCGCGCAGTGACACATGAAAACGAAATCAGGGCCCGTTGCGTCCTTGAAAAGACGCACATGGGAAAGGAGTACGGTGTGACAATAACGTTGACCGGTGGGTGTACCGTGTTAAAACATTTGGTGGTCCGTTCGCGTATGCAACGACGTGCATCCCCACACTATAACACCTAGACCATCAAGACGATCATGTTAGATATTGTAGATGTGGGCGCATTACGTTTTCCAATCTTTCGATTTATAAAAACATATCGAGAATCACTACTCAGACTGCATCCCTGTCAGCCAAGCATTCATCCCCGGTCCTCATTCGTGCAGTCCCTTATGCTCTCGGCACAATCACAGACCGTGCAACTGCTGCCACTTTTTGACATGGGTCCCTTCTTGCCTGTTGCACAATGTAGCGTCATCTGCTGCTGTAGCTGACCAGGTCGACCGCCTCTTCTCCTTTGGGCAGCAGTGCTGTAGTTCGGAACGGTCTCCAACGACGTGAAACAATGCTGTGAGCAATGCCAAACTCCAGTGCTACACTCGTTGAACTTCGTCTTTCCTCCAGTTTCCCGACGACCCGCGCCCGTGTGACGTCATCCAAATGTTGTCTCCGGCCAATGCTGTAGTGAAGAGTACCACAGTAGGGCACCGTAACTGCTCTCTGATTGAGACACACCGTCTTTCACCGTTCCTTCAAATGCCTCCCGTTGCGGGGCCAGCCCCATTTTGCGCTATAGTCACGATGACCTCACGCCATGTGTCGACCAAATTTGTTTGCACGACTGGAAGATCTCAGGCAACGTGCTCCCACACTTTCATTCATTTCCACCAAGTCATTAATTTGTTACGGACTTTATCTATCTCGTATTTAAATTTTGCAGAGCAATATATATATATATATATATATATATATATATATATATATATACTGCTCTGCAAATATATTTCGCAATTTAGATTTCGGTCACAGGCCACGATCAAATGTTACAAGTATTATAAATCATTAGAGTTGAGTAGAACACAAGTCATTGTCAAAACATGTATCTTCGGTTACATAAACGAATTTTGTCAAAAATAAATCCGAGAACATTTGTGTCATATGATAATTTACGGGCATTTAGCATGACTCAGTTGATGTGGTTGTGGAAAACTAGATGACCAAATCATGGGTTTTTAAACTTCGTTACACTGTGTCTAAACCGTGTTGCTTGGACACAGTGTAACGAAGTTTAAAAACCTGTGATTTGGTCATCTGTTTTTCCATAACCATATTAAATGAGTCATGCTAACTATCAGTAAATTAGCATATTACGCAATAATGTTCTCGCATCTATTTTTGACAAAATTTGTAATTTTTTTTCTGGAGGGGTCAGCGCTTTTCTAGGGCTGCGGCTTCACTTACGGAATGTACTTTAACCGCGTCCGAGCAGGTATTGTAGCCTCCAACAATACGACCGCCGTCTTGTGCTGAATCGTCCTCCATTTGCATGCAACACAAAGGTTAACATCCCTTTGTAGTAGTATATATGAAGGGCTCATTTCAATAGTGGTACAAGTCCACTTTTGTTCATTCTGAGATAGAGTCCTAAAGTTAAATGACCGCTGAAAAATCTGCAGTTGAGATACCAGAAATATTTAAGTATATGGCTTGTTGCTAGATATGAACCTTTCTTTCTATCTGTTTGGATCATTAATTTCAGCAGCATTATAGGCAGAAAAGTGGATGTAATGGAGCTGTACCACTATTGAAATAAAATAAATTGAAAATTGTAGATAAACCTGTTAATGTGTCACTTTGATTAGTGTTAAGGCAATGTTTATGTTACTGTTTTGCCCACCACACGTGTCACTGTACGCAACTACCTGTTTTTGAGAAGTGACACACTTTTTAATATGTTTCAATAAACGGGTACCAATTTCCTGCGAACCCCTTGATCCAGATGTTTCATCCCAAAAATACATATGGATTTTGCCGTCAGTTAAATTGTGGCAACCAAAATTATACACGTACATGTTTCTTTTGTAGTAAGATATCGATGTTATCGTTTTAGGAAATGAAAGTGCTTTTTGCAGGTCAAAGGTAAACACGAACACCTGGGAATATGCCTCTTCTGTACATACTGTGTCTGTAGCCATTGCTGTTCTTGCAGCTTCAGCCCTCCTAAGGTGAAGCTCCTTTTCAGTTTTAAGCTCTCTTTTTTCTTCTGGATTGGTAGCAGCGTCCATTTCAAAGTTCAATTTGTCACAAGAAGAGCAAATGTCTTTACTTAGTGGTCGAAATGACAGGTTGAAATCATTGTTAAAGATTTTTCGATAGATGTGCTCCCCCACAATTTGTTTATTCTGAGATATGCATTTATCTTTGTGCAAATCGTACATTTTGGCCACACACAGCTCAGGATTTGAAAACCTTTTGTGGGGATTATCCTTCTTTGCATAATGGCTCTCGGAAACTGGAAAGCTTTTGATATGTTTCTTTACATCATTGATCAGACCTTCCGGTACAGAGAATTTGTCCTGATGTTTGTCCGTTCCATCAAGGTGAGGTTTACCTTCTTCCTTGCCTTTTTCTTAAAAGCCTAGAGAGTCGTCCATTAGAAATGTCAAAAGTATTCAAGAAAAACTTCTTGCATACTTTTGCACAGTTCCCGATCACATGTAATCGACATTCATAAATACAGTTTTTCTGAGAACCAGAGCCATCTCTTGGCTGTCGGCGGGTAACTGAATTATACGTGCATAAACCATTCAGATAACTATTTTGGCGGTTAATATCCCCCATAGCCCAGAAATGATCAAATAACGTCTTCCTCATCTTCTGAAATTTTATTGAAACACTTACGTGCACACCTGCAGTCCACATTGCGAAATGTTTTTGGAGGAAATATTTTACCAGTTGCTGTGACGTATAGCTCCCCAGTGTTCCTTTTTTCTTTCGAATATGTTTTTCATATGTGTCCGTTTTCTTGTACCCTTCTTGCTTCGAGTACGCTTCCTTTTTGTCTGCATGTCTGCGGCTGAACCGTTCGCACAGGCATCTGTAACAGTGTCTCTTCTTTCGCCATTTTTTGCACTTTCATTGGAAGTTTCATCGTCATCGGTACTGGCATCTAGATAGAAAGTAACACAAGTTATGATTTATACAGCATTAGATGACTGAAAATATATGTATATGTGAAATACATTAAGATGGACACCCTCATTTTCCATTGTTATTGTCAACATGACCTTCATTCACGCATATTCCTTTTTTGGAACAAAATGTCTATAACGCTGAGAGAAAAGTAAGTAAATTGTTTTTACCTGCAATCGTTTGAAAATCTGGATCATCAATTGTATCACAGTCACTCGATAATGTTCCTGAATCCATCATCTTCGCAAGAAATAACAACACGCTTCAATGCATAAAAGCTCACGGAGTTGTACCACTACTGAAATAAATTCCTGTTTGCTTTCTCTAATGCGTCAATATTGAGGTGCTCTGTTGACGGCAGGACGACGCTGGAGGTGTCCCACAACGCAAATAAATTAAAAACGACTTGTGTGAGACTGTACGTGAGGATAACTCCATTTTTCTGAAAAGTGGTCTTGTCCCACTATTGAAATAAGCCCTATATATATACAGGGTGACTCACCTAACGTTACCACTGGATATATTCCGTAAACCACATCAAATACTGACGAATCGATTCCACAGACCGAACGTGAGGAGAGGGGCTAGTGTAACTGGTTAATACAAACCATAAAAAAATGCACGGAAGTATGTTTTTTAACACAAACCTACGTTTTTTTAAATAGAGCCCCGTTAGTTTTGTTAGCACATCTGAACATATAAACAAATACGTAATCAGTGCCGTTTGTTGCATTGTAAAATGTTAATTACATCCGGAGATATTGTAACCTAAAGTTGACGCTTGAGTACCACTCCTCCGCTGTTCGACCGTGTGTATCGGAGAGCACCGAATTACGTAGGAATCCAAAGAGAACGGTGATGGACTTTAGGTACAGAAGAGCCTGTAACAGCACATTACGTCCACATGCTAACACCTTTTTATTGGTCTGTTTCACTGACGCACATGTACATACATTACCATGAGGGGTGAGGTACACGTACACACGTGGTTTCCGTTTTCAATTACGAAGTGGAATAGAGTGTGTTCCCCTGGAAACGCGTCGACGTATGTGGTATCAGCATGATGGTGCACCTGCACATTCCGCAATAAACAGTAGGCTGACCCTTGACAGGATGTTCGACGGGCGTTTCATAGGACGTGGAGGACGCATAAATTGGCCAGCCCGTTCTCCTGATCTTACACCTCTGGACTTCTTTCTGTGGGGTACGTTAAAGGAGAATGCGTACCGTGATGTGCCTACAACCCCAGAGGATATGAAACAACGTATTGTGACAGCCTGCGGCGATATTACACAAAATGTACTGCGGCGTGTACGACATTCATTACGCCAGAGATTGCAATTGTGTGCAGCTAATGATGGCCACCACATTGAACATCTATTGGCCTGACATGTTGGGACACACACTATTCCACTCCGTAATTGAAAACGGAAACCACGTGTGTACGTGTACCTCACCCCTCATGGTAATGTACATGTGCGTCAGTGAAACAGACCAATAAAAAGGTGTTAGCATGTGGACGTAATGTGCTGTTCCAGGCTCTTCTGTACCTAAGGTCCATCACCGTTCCCTTCGGATCCCTACGTAATTCGGTGTTCTCCGATACACACGGTCGAACAGCGGAGGAGTGGTACTCAAGCGTCAACTTTAGGTTACAATATCTCCGGATGTAATTAACATTTTACAATGCAACAAACGGCACTGATTACGTATTTGTTTATATGTTCAGATGTGCTAACAAAACTAACGGGGTTCTATTTAAAAAAACGTAGGTTTGTGCTAAAAAACATACTTCCGTGCATTTTTTTATGGTTTGTATTAACCAATTACACTAGCCCCTCTCCTCACGTTCGGTCTGTGGAATCGATTCGTCAGTATTTGATGTGGTTTACGAAATATATCCAGCGGTAATGTTAGGTGACTCACCGTATAGAGAGAGAGAGAGAGAGAGAGAGAGAGAGAGAGAGAGAGAGAGTGTTTCATCATTTATATTTTTTGCTATCGCATATCAGTTTTAGCTAGTAAAGACATGCGAATACACTGCCTGAAAAGAAAATGACGCACGCAGAAAGGCAGGAGGAAACGAAATGGAACTTGAAAGATCCAGAGGATATGTGTTGTTGTTCCGCTGATTACAAAAGCGCCACAAAATTACGAAGAACTCGGCTGTTTGAACCCACGCTGCACACCCTCTGGCGTGGATGCATGGACTGATTCGGTTGAAAAGGGTGTCATCAAGGATTGTCCTCCTCTCCTGAGGCGAGCAGCCTCACAGTTGTTATGGCTGGTGCCTGATATCATGGATACTGTCAGTGGGACGGAGCTATATCCGAGCTATTCCCACGTATGCTCTATTAGAGACAGATTGAGGATCTTGCTGGCCATGGGATCACCTCAGCGTCAGTCTGGCAGTTCACAGACATATGTGCTACGTGTGGACGAGTATAGTCCTGTTGGAAAATGGCGCCATGGTACTGTCACGTGAGCAGTAACACATGAGGACACGGATGTCAGAGTTTCCTCAGTCACTACCAGCTGTGCCTCTACCAAACATAGGAAGAATGGGGCATTTCTCAAGTCGCAGCCATACTCGCTGACGATGGTTATCCTGGGTAGTGCAGAAACACGATCCATCGCTGAACACAATGTAATTACACTGATCAGCAGTCCTTGCTTCCCACTTACGGCACCACTCCAAATCCAGTCTTTCGTATTGTGTTAAAGGCAGCCTGCGCATTGTACGGCAGTTCCCTAGTCCACCCGCTGCTTGTTTCCGACCAATAGTGCGAAATGATACAGACTGTTGCAAGAAGTGTTGTCGAATGGCAGACCCATATGCAAAGGTGTTGAAATGGCTCTGAGCACTATGGGACTTAACTTCTGAGGTCATCAGTCCCCTAGAACTTAGAACTGCTTAAACCTAACTAACCTAAGGACATCACACACATCCATGCCCGAGGCAGGATTCGAACCTGCGACCGTAGCGGCCGCGCGGTTCCAGACTGTAGCGCCCAGAACCGCTCGGCCATTCCGACCGGCTGCAAAGGTGTTACAGTAGGCTCTGTATACTATGCGGCGATCCTCACTCGAGGCGGTCAGACGCTGGGTAAGCCTACCCTCACATTCCTATGCAGCCCATCAAGGTACTGCCACGTACGAATGTCTCACCAACCTGGATGATGAACGATTCGACCAGCTTAGTAAATGTGGAACCACAATGAGGCCTCTTTCAAGCACTATCAGTTGCTGATATCGCTGTCTCACAGTATTCCCGCGTCTGACGCTGTTCACGCCCCTTATATACCCCACCAGGCAAAAAAAAAAAAAAAAAGAAAATAAACATGAACAACACGAGAACACAAAAGCAACCTCTCTCTCTCTCTCTCTCTCTCTCTCTCTCTCACACACACACACACACACACACACACACACACACGTACACACACACACAGAAGTGTAAGTGAAATCTCAAGTATTCCTGTAAAAAAATCCGGCTCAGAGGATCTACTCAGCCATAATCTAGTATGGGTGTGTGACAGCGACAGCGGACATGAGACTTGTCTTAAATTTTATTTACTGTGAGTAGAGGTAGACAAACGAGGGGTGTTTGAAAAGTCCGTGCAAAGTCCGAGAGATGGCACCACCAGCGCGTATCGAGGTCGTGTTAGTGGCATCTTTGGAAAGAACGCACATCAAGTTTCAGCCATATTGGTCTATTTCTTTGTGTTTGGCATCGGTGTACATCAAGAAAGTCGAGTGATTGCCAAAAGATGGAGGAAAAAGAATTTCGTGTGGTGATTAAACATTACTTTATGAAGGCATAAAGCCTCAGGAGACTAAAGAGAAGCTTGATAAACATTACGGTGACTCTGCACCTTCGATTAGAACAGTTTGTAAGTGGATTCAAAATTTTCGGAATGGCCATACGGGCACAAGTGATTCTGAACCTTCTGGACGCCAGGAGGTTAAGACTCCAGAAATCATTGATAAAATGCATGATATGGTGATGGATGACAAAAGAGTTAAAGTGCGTGAGGTTTCTAGTGCTGTGGGCATATCGAATGGATGGGTATGTAATATTTTGCATAAACATTTGGACATGAAAAAGCTATCCGCAAGATGGGTTCCACGGTTGCTCACTCTTTACCAAAAACGGAATCGTGTAAAGTGTTGCAAGGATAGTTTGGAGCTGTTCGTTTCGTAACTGTGGATGAAACATGGATACATTACTATACTCCTGAGACCAACCAACAATCTAAACAATGGGTTACCAAGGGAGAATCTGCACCTAAAAAGGCGAAGAGTTCGGCCGGAAAGGTCATGGCGACTGTCTTTTGGGATTCGTAAGGGATAATTCTCATCGACTATCTGGAAAAGAATAAAACTATTACAGGTGCATTTTATTCATCGCTATTGGACTGTTTGAAAACCGAGATGCAAGAAAAACGCCGGCGACTGGACTGCAAAAAAGTCCTCTTCCATCACGACAATGCACCAGCACACACCTCACCAGTTGTGGTCGCAAAATTAATAGAAACAGGATTCCAACTCGATTCACATCCCCCCTATTCTCCAGACTTGGCTCCCTCAGACTACTATTTGTTCCCCAATTTGAAGAAATGGCTGGCGGGACAAAGATTGTATTCAAATTAGGAGGTGATTGCAGCAACTAATAGCTATTTTGCAGACTTGGACATTTCCTATCATTCGAAAGGGATCAACAAATTAGAACAGCGTTGGACGAAGTGTGTAAGTCTAAAAGGAGACTATGTCGAAAAATAAAAGTGGTTTACCCCAAACACGTAAGTAGTTTTTATTTTTGCACGGACTTTTGAAACGCCCCTCGTACTAAAACTACAGCAGTATGTTTCAAGTTTTCGCCTAAGCACGAAACGCCAGCCATCTTACTCGTTCCTTTAAAATGTGTTTTCCTGCTCGATTTGTTTTCTTATTCAAGAACAGAGGGAAGAGGAAGAGACATTGAAAATGAGATCCGTTTGTCGGTAACCATGTTAAACGGGTTTCGTCCTCAGTGATCAATATGAGATAGAAGTATGAGGCACAGGAACTCTTGCCATTGATAAGAGTTTAAGAGTAACTGACTAAGATATTGTTTTGTATAGGGCAAGTGTAGTAACTAAATAAGCAATCGAATGTCAAACAAAGAAAATACAGGGCTATTACAAATGATTGAAGCGATTTCATAAATTCACTGTAGCTCCATTCATTGACATATGGTCACGACACACTACAGATACGTAGAAAAACTCATTAAGTTTTGTTCGGCTGAAGCCGCACTTCAGGTTTCTGCCGCCAGAGCGCTCGAGAGCGCAGTGAGACAAAATGGCGACAGGAGCCGAGAAAGTGTATGTCGTGCTTGAAATGCACTCACATCAGTCAGTCATAACAGTGCAACGACACTTCAGGACGAAGTTCAACAAAGATCCACCAACTGCTAACTCCATTCGGCGATGGTATGCGCAGTTTAAAGCTTCTGGATGCCTCTGTAAGGGGAAATCAACGGGTCGGCCTGCAGTGAGCGAAGAAACGGTTGAACGCGTGCGGGCAAGTTTCACGCGTAGCCCGCGGAAGTCGACGAATAAAGCAAGCAGGGAGCTAAACGTACCACAGCCGACGGTTTGGAAAATCTTACAGAAAAGGCTAAAGCAGAAGCCTTACCGTTTACAATTGCTACAAGCCCTGACACCCGATGACAAAGTCAAACGCTTTGAATTTTCGGCGCGGTTGCAACAGCTCATTGAAGAGGATGTGTTCAGTGTGAAACTTGTTTTCAGTGATGAAGCAACATTTTTTTCTTAATGGTGAAGTGAACAGACACAATGTGCGAATCTGGGCGGTAGAGAATACTCACGCATTCGTGCAGCAAATTCGCAATTCACCAAAAGTTAACGTGTTTTGTGCAATCTCACAGTTTAAAGTTTATGGACCCTTTTTCTCCTGCGAAAAAAACGTTACAGGACACACGCTGGACATGCTGGAAAATTGGCTCATGCCACAACTGGAGACCGACAGCGCCGACTTCATCTTTCAACAGGATGGTGCTCCACCGCACTTCCATCATGATGTTCGGCATTTCTTAAACAGAAGATTGGAAAACCGATGGATCGGTCGTGGTGGAGATCATGATCAGCAATTCATGTCATGGCCTCCACGCTCTCCCGACTTAACCCCATGCGATTTCTTTCTGTGGGGTTATGTGAAAGATTCAGTGTTTAAACCTCCTCTACCAAGAAACGTGCCAGAACTGCGAGCTCGCATCAACGATGCTTTCGAACTCATTGATGGGGACATGCTGCGCCGAGTGTGGGAGGAACTTGATTATCGGCTTGATGTCTCCCGAATCACTAAAGGGGCACATATCGAACATTTGTGAATGCCTAAAAAAACTTTTTGAGTTTTTGTATGTGTGTGCAAAGCATTGTGAAAATATCTCAAATAATAAAGTTATTGTAGAGCTGTGAAATCGCTTCAGTCATTTGTAATAACCCTGTATTTGTGATGCAAGTCCCTGTACACAGTTATACCCGAAGACAGTTTTAAAAGTAGTGTAAAAATACTAATTCTCCCAAATCATATTAAGGAACATGGGAAGGGGTACTTCTATATCATTCTCACCTCTCCCCCTCCTTCTTCCTGTGTGAACTCGACCGTCTCTAATATAATCTTCATGGTCTTTTCACGAGATATATGTAGGAGGGTATATAGGCTGACTCTACTAGGAACGTACGCTCTCGGAATCTCAACGGTAAACTACACCGGAGAACTAGTAGGTAACGCAGTTGTTGGCACACTGGACTTGCATTCTGGAGGACGACGGTTCAAACCTGCGTCCGGCCATCCAGATTTAAGTTTTCCGTGATTTCCCTAAATCACCCCAGGCAAATGCCGGGATGGCTCTTTTGAAACGGCACGGTCGATTTCCTTCCCCATCCTTGACACAATCAGAGCTTTTGATCCGTGTCTAATGACCTCGACGTCGACGGGACGTTAAACCCGATCTCCCTTCCTTTTCTTTCTAGGGGTCGTCTGCCACATATTCCAGAATGAACGGGAAACCTGGAAACATTTGTTCCTGCAACAGCATTGCATTCTGTGCCGCTAGATCAGCCACAGATCGCTGCCTGTCCCGCTTTTCATAGCTTGCCAGCGTCCGATCATGTTCTGTTATGACGAGGCGCAGACGTTCAAGACAGTATCGCCTACTTGTGCTTTCACTGTCCTCCAAAAACTGTCTAAAACAAAAAATAAAAAAAATAAAATAGAAAATCGAGGCACCACGAAGGAATTATCCGAGTGGCACGGAAGTCGATAGATGTGATGTTAATGTACCGACAAACAAATGAGTAGTATTTCAGAAAAAATTGAAACATCCCCTTAGCAAAATTTATGAATTACTGTGCTGGTAAACCCCTTACGTTATTTGATTTTCAAACAGCTGAGCAAAACTGAACGTACTCAGACATTTCTCTCTTTACTTATTCTGGTCAACACTAAACTGACACACAATATTTTTAGCGCCACGCAATCTGACTTTCAATAATCCCTACAAAAGAATGGCCGTGACTAACAATAACCTATAACTTTCATGAATCACTTACCTCACAAAAATGTTCGTTACTCGAACTACTGCAATACACGGAGCGCCAATACTGCCAGCTAAATAAAGGATTCTAACTACTGAAGGCACTAACTACTGATAGGCATAGTTAGCAAATGAAAGATTTTGATAGAGAACAAACAATGTATTTACCTTAATAGTGTTCAAAAATCATAATATATATATCATTTCATGACATCCAGTCTTACAAATATCGTTTCTCTGACGGACACGCATGCAGATCGTCCGCTCTCAAAATTCTGGCATCTCTCTCCCCACATCCATCACTGCTGGCCGCTCACCTCCAACTGCGCAACGCTACGCTCCGTTCACATCCAACTGCCCAACACTACGATAGCTAATATTCCAACAATACCAACCAGCCAGAGACTGCACACAGCACAGCCAGTGATTTTCATACAGAGCGCTACGTGACGTTACCAACATAAAAACCAAAACAGCCTACTTACAAAATTAATGATTCGTTGAAAAGAAAGAGCTTCACAAACTGAGCGAGGCAATAACGCGATAGTCCACCTCTGGCCCTCATGCAAGTATTTATTCCCCTTGGCACTGATTGATGGAGTTTTTGGATGTCCTCCAGTGCGATATCGTGCCAAATTCTGCTCAACTGGGGCGTTGGATAGTCAAAACTTTGAGATAGTTTGAGTGCCCTGTTAATAATGCTCCAAACTTTCTGAATTGTGGAGAGATCCGGCGACCTTTCTGGCCAAGGTAGGGTTTGGTAATCAGAAGACAAGCAGTAGGAGTGTACAGATGGGTATTTTTATCTTGCTGAAATGTAAGCCCAGGATGGCTTGTGATGAAGGACAAGAAAACTGGTCATAGAATATCATCGATGTACCACTGTGATGTAACAGAGCCACGGATGACAACCTGCTATGAAAAGAAATGGCACTCCAGACCTCACTCCTGGTTATTGGGCCATATGGGGAGGCGACAATCACACTGGTATCCCATTGCTGTCTGGGATGTCTCTAGACACGTCTTCGGTCTGGGTGAACCACGGCCGAACATAGCATCAAGAAGGAAGCGGATGATCTAGAGAGAGGACTGAACTTGAGGACTGAGAAATCGTCAGGGAGGCACTGGGAGCCCCCAATTTGTCGTTATCATCGATCTGACGTGCATCTGGTGCTTCAGTGACCAACAGACCATTAATAAGTGGTTCACAGAAAGGGAGCTAAGCTCACAGCGCCCCTTGCACCAACTGTCATTGACATCTGTACACCAACAAGCACACCTGCAATGGTGTCGGACACATTCGACCAGGAATCTTATTGAGTGGAGCAGAATTGTTTTCAGTGATGAGTCCCACTTTGTACTGAGCCCTAATGACCACTTTAGACGTCTCTGACAGCGATGGGACAACCGCCTGATCGTCACGCACCATATGGCCCGACAACCAAGAATGATGGTTTGGGGAGTCATTTATTTTCATACTCCCCCCCCCCCCCCCCCACACCCGCACAAGGCGAGAGTTTCTACTGTTCGTCTTCGTGCTTGCACACCCTACCTTGACCACGAAGGTCGCCGGATCTGACCACAATTCAGAACGTTTCGAGCATTATGACAGGGCCCTCCAACTATTTCAGGGCTTCGACGATCTGAGGTGCCAATTGGACTGAATTTAGCGCGATATCCCTCAGGTGAACAATCAAGAATCCTATCAATCAATACCAAACCGAATAACTACTTACTTGCACAGTGGCCAGAAGTGAGCCAACTTGTTATTGTCTTGCTCAATTTGTGACGCTGTTTCTCTTAAACTGTAACTCTATACAGGGTGGCGCACGAAATGTGTTACCATTTTGTTTTTGAATATAAACTTTATTGTCAATGCAATCTGAAAGGAACATATACTACAATGAAGAGCCGTCCATGGACATTTGTTCTAACTCAGCACACGCTAAATATGTCCACCATTTCGTTTCCTAACTTCCTTCAAACGAACACTGAAGTTAGTGATTACCCTACGGCACATGTCTTTCGTAATTTCACTGCAAGCTTGAAGAATAAGTCTTCTGAGCTTCATTAAATCATGTGGACGTTTCGGGAAAATTTTTTCCTGTACGTACCCCCAAAGAAAAAAGTCACATGGATTGAGGTCTCGACTATTGGGGGGCCAATTTTGTGCGTCATTGAAGCGACCTGGAAACCTGAATGAAATGATCCGCATGTCAAAATACTCGTGTAAAAACTCCAACACAGTGTTTGCAGTATGTGGCCTTGCTCCATCTTGCATGAACCTCTGCGTGTTGAAGGGCAAGGCAGTAGGAAGAAGCTGTGGAATGAAGCTATTGCGAAGCATGCTCAAATAACGCTCGCTGTTCACAGTTTCTTCAAAGAAAAAGGGTCCAATAAGTTCGTGACTGGAAATTGCTGCCCACGCTGTAATCCTCGGAGCATAATGTTGTTGTTCATGAAGCACTTGTGGGTTTTCTGTGGCCCAAAAGCGTACATTTTGATTGTTAACCACACCGTCTAAATGAAAATGCGCCTTTTCGCACAGATGACAAAATGGTAGATATCGAAATAGACGACAGAGGGATAGAGAAACAATTAAAATCGCTCAAAAGAGGAAAGGCCTCTGGACCTGATGGGATACCAGTTCAATTTTACACAGAGTACGCGAAGGAACTTGCCCCCCTTCTTGCAGCGGTGTACCGTAGGTCTCTAGAAGAGCGTAGCGTTCCAAAGGATTGGAAAAGGGCACAGGTCATCCCCGTTTTCAAGAAGGGACGTCGAACAGATGTGCAGAACTATAGACCTATATCTCTAACGTCGATCAGTTGTAGAATTTTGGAACACGTATTGTGTTCGAGTATAATGACTTTTCTGGAGACTAGAAATCTACTCTGTAGGAATCAGCATGGGTTTCGAAAAAGACGATCATGTAAAACCCAGCTCGCGCTATTCGTCCACGAGACACAGAGGGCCATAGACACGGGTTCACAGGTAGATGCCGTGTTTCTTGACTTCCGCAAGGCGTTCGATACAGTTCCCCACAGTCGTTTAATGAACAAAGTAAGAGCATATGGACTATCAGACCAATTGTGTGATTGGATTGAGGAGTTCCTAGATAAGAGGACGCAGCATGTCATTCTCAATGGAGAGAAGTCTTCCGAAGTAAGAGTGATTTCAAGTGTGCCGCAGGGGAGTGTCATAGGACCGTTGCTATTCACAATATACATAAATGACCTGGTGGATGACATCGGAAGTTCACTGAGGCTTTTTGCAGATGATGCTGTGGTGTATCGAGAGGTTGTAACAATGGAAAATTGTACTGAAATGCAGGAGGATCTGCAGCGAATTGACGCATGGTGCAGGGAATGGCAATTGAATCTCAATGTAGACAAGTGTAATGTGCTGCGAATACACAGAAAGATAGATCCTTTATCATTTAGCTACAAAATAGCAGTTCAGCAACTGGAAGCAGTTAATACCATAAATTATGTGCGAGTAGGCATTAGGAGTGATTTAAAATGGAATGATCATATAATGTTGATCGTCGGTAGGGCAGATGCCAGACTGAGATTCATTGGAAGAATCCTAAGGAAATGCAATCCGAAAACAAAGGAAGTAGGTTACAGTACGCTTGTTCGCCCACTGCTTGAATACTGCTCAGCAGTGTGGGATCCGTACCAGATAGGGTTGATAGAAGATATAGAGAAGATCCAACAGAGAGCAGCGCGCTTCGTTACAGGATCATGTAGTAATCGCGAAAGCGTTACGGAGATGATAGATAAACTCCAGTGGAAGACTCTGCAGGAGAGACGCTCAGTAGCTCGGTACGGGCTTTTGTCAGAGTTTCGAGAACATACCTTCACCGAAGAGTCAAGCAGTATATTGCTCCCTCATACGTATATCTCGCGAAGAGACCATGAGGATAAAATCAGAGAGATTAGAGCCCACGCAGAGGCATACCGACAATCCTTCTTTCCACGAACAACACGAGACTGGAATAGAAGGGAGAACCGATAGAGGTACTCAAAGTACCCTCCGCCACACACCGTCAGGTGGCTTGCGGAGTATGGATGTAGATGTAGATGTCTGAAAACCAAACGTTGCTGAGAGTTTCTTCCCTATCCTCCGCCCACTGCGCAAACATTAGTCTCTGCTGCTTGTGTTCTTCAGTGAGCCTCTGCGCACAAGTCATCTTGGATGGGTACATATGGAGGTCACTTTTAAGAATGCGTTGAACGGAGCGTCTGGATATTCCCAGTTGCATTGCTGCCTTTCTACACGATTTCCTGGGACTTCTCTGTACAGCAGCTCATACCGTTTCAATATTCTCCGGCAAACAAACAGGTTTTGGCTGAGGTCGCTTCGCTTCCAATACTGTTCCTTCCTGTACAAATTTATCGTGCAATCTGTGGATGGTCTTCTTGAAAGGGACCATCGTGTGTTAAACTGTGGTCGAAAACGCCTCTGAGTCACAACAAGGTTTTCGTTTCATGAAAAACTAACACAATTGCCGATCGTTGCTAAGTCGTCAGTCTTCCATTGTCAGCCATTGCTGCTTACTAGTCTCCTAGCGGCAGTATTGTGAATTACACGTCATTTCGTAACTCATTTGTTTTTCTAATCTCTGCTGGTACTGCTGTAGAGATTCCAGCGGGATATCTAATGTGTGCCGTAAATTGTGAAAGAAACAATTGGTAACACATTTCGTACGCCACCCTGTATTTCTCTGCACATGTACATCACATCTACTGATTTCCGTCCCATTCAGATAATTCCTTCGTGGTGTGTCGGCCATTTTTTTTATTTTGAAGTATATTTTCCATAGCTGCTCACGACAGTGGCCTTGAACAGCCAACTAGCTTTGGCGTCGCTTATCTGAGTGTGTTTCCCCGTAGCCTGTATCGTAGCGAGAAATAGCCCAGTCGTCTCTGTTCTGCTTTTATACTTGTACTTTCCTTACCAGGCCACCTACCCGCGATGCCATCAGCAGCTTTGGTCTCGCGTTGAGTAGTAGTCACAATATTTTAGCACATCAGCGTACAATGTAAACAGCGTGGACCTACAGCACTCACATTGATACGCCTGGAGCTAAACTCACGCCTGAAATTTTGTTTCTGTTAAGAGAGGTTTTCTGTTTTATTTTTGCTAGAAAGTCTTCAAGACAATCACGAAAGTGGGCCCATAAGCCACAGGCCTTTTGTTCGATAACATTTTCTTCTTCCTCCTTCGACATCTTGTGGTGTCTCATTACAGTTCTGAAAAATGAAACAGTGCGCAAAAACAACTTCAGTTGTGGCATTAATTCTGGGCACTTTGTAGAGATTCGTTGAATATTGCATTCAGGAGTTTATATTAGTTGAAACATACAATTTAACTCACTATAAATTTTCAGGAAACATGCCATAATGTCCACTGTTTAAATGTTAACGTTCAGATATAAATATTTAATTAAAATTTTTAAAAATCAAACAAATTACTCACAGCTCAATAATTTCAGAAAATTACAAATTACTTGGCACAAAAGCTATTTCAGTATTTCTTAGTATTGTTTGGGATATGCTTTTGATTTAATCACTGCCTCGGCTCTGCACGACATCAAGTCCATCAAATGTCGACGATCTTCTGGTTGACCAATCTGGCGATGACCTCAAGGAGTTCCCTGTTGTTACTGGGATTCCGTCATGAAACCATGATTTTAAGCCTTGACCACAAGTTCTCTATTGGGTCCAGGTCGGAGCTGTTGCTAGGCTATGGCAGCACACTAATTTGGTCATCGAACAATTTCTTATCGATTTTCGCAGTATAACATGACTCACATTCTTACTGAAAGATGCACTGATAGCTGTTAGCTTCAAACAAATCGCGGGTAGCGCGCAGCAGTTTCAACACTTACGACTTCTACTTGGTACTTTTTTGCAGTAATACTGCCCGTAACACTACCAGACATCCAATGCCATGACTTAGGCCATCATACTATCCCACACATGACACTGATGGTATGCTTCAAAGTGGAGGTGGTCGCTAAGGCAATAAGTATTCGCCTGGTCGACGACGAACTTAGCTACGTCACTTCCAAGGATACTCTCCATACTAAACGACTAGGCCAGTCCGCTTACGTCCATTTCTTGTGTGATAACGCCCATTGCACATGTTACTGCCTCTCCATTATTTTCAGATAATGCTTGTTTCTTGGAGTATTCGCTCGCAAACCATTTTCGCAAAGTTTCTGTCTAACGGTTCGATCAGAAACTTCAACCTCTGACATCTTGAAGATGGCATATATGTCTTCTGCGGTACGCCGATGATCTTGCAGAGAAAGACGGCAAATTCTACGACAGTCTTGATCAGTCAATATTGTTTTCCTGCAGGTTCTTCAAGCAGTTTTGATTGACCCAGTTTCTTCATACCGGATGCAAACGTGCTTCACACCAGACATTGTAGCGCCTCCACCTTTTTGCTATTTCTGCATGCGTATACCTTCTTCAAGGAGTGTTACTGCCTTACCCCGTGTACTTGGTGACCAATCAGCACGTTTCCGTACAGTAGACATCGTTTTCAATCCGTCATCCGTCCCAACTCAGCTCACACTAAAGAAACTTTACAATTCGACAGCAAGAATGTGATGGCACTACTGGAGTTACAGCAGTGGTCACAACGCTTGTTCACATCTACATCTACATCTACATCCATACTCCGCAAGCCACCTGACGGTGTGTGGCGGAGGGTATCTTGGGTACCTCTATCGGTTCTCCCTTCTATTCCAGTCTCGTATTGTTCGTGGAAAATTGTTCGTGCCGGATAAAGCAATGATACGATGATTGATCTGTAGGAACAGAACAAATTACAAACAGCTTTACAAGCAGGTAAAACAGTGAAGATTTTTATCGTTATCAGTTAACAGTATTTATTCAGTTTTGTCAAAAAACATTACATCACATTCTCTAAAACGATAAATATTCAGTAGGACATATCATAAACAAAAAATAAAAGTATAATTTATTATTTTAGTGCGCCAAAACTTACTTACATCTCGTGATGTTAAATCTAATGAACATTTCAACGGAGTGTCCAGAATTAGTGCCACTACTGTCGATGACAATGAAAGACCGATTGTTTAGTTTGGCGTACAATATGTCACTTAGCAATGGCTGTAACCGTACCACAGAAGTCGCCATCCACATTTGCTGTGAGACATGGAATCATGCAAACCTTCTGAAGGGAACTTTCCATGTAAAGAGTCTGGCATAATTCAACTAATTATGTGGCAACATCGTCTTTGTTAATGACAACCTAATTATACTAATAAAGTTCCAATCTCTGTCTGTCTTAACTGTTTCCATGTTCGATGGCGACTACGAGGAGTACGGTTCCACCACAGACGATGATCACTAGAAATATCACTTACTGCAGTAGCCACGCTATCCGTAGTACAGTTTGCTCGACAGTGACTACCATCTTACGAGGCCCTGGAAATTCGACTGGATGAAGACTCGTCATTATCAGTAACGCAGAAAAGTTGTAACTTTGAAGCGAAATATTTCGGTTCCGAAGTCAAGAAGTGATCCAATGAAAAGCAATGAAGGGTGAAGAGGAATTTGCAATGATATCAGTCGGCTACTCCCTGGGTCATAATGGTTGCTGTGTCTTCACTTCTTGGTGCGTATTTTCAGAATCATTTCTTTTCTATGCCTTCCATTGCAGCTTTAGTGCTTTTTTCGATAATCGATTCGTTTTCTTCCTGATAAATGGTTAATATCCCTCTGATGTAGGCCACATCGATTTATCCATTATACACACATACATTGATAACTGCATAGCGCAGTCTCCACTTGAGAGGTTCCGGTACTATGTGGGCAATTTTACCAGTGGGGTAACGAACACACATTAGGCTATATAGGGTGTTACAAAAAGGTACGGCCAAACTTTCAGGAAACATTCCTCACACACAAATAAAGAAAAGATGTTATGTGGACATGTGTTCGGAAGCGCTTAATTTCCATGTTATAGCTCATTTTAGATTCGTCAGTATGTACTGTACTTCCTCGATTCACCGCCATGATTTCATACGGGATACTCTACCTGTGCTGCTAGAACATGTGCCTTTACAAGTACGACACAACATGTGGTTCATGCACGATGGAGCTCCTGCACATTTCAGTCGAAGTGTTCGTACGCTTCTCAACAACAGATTCGGTGATCGATGGATTGGTAGAGGCGGATCAATTCCATAGCCTCCACGCTCTCCTGATCTCAACCCTCTTGACTTTCATTTATGGGGGCATTTGAAAGCTCTTGTCTACGCAACCCCGGTACCAAATGTAGAGACTCTTCGTGCTTGTATTGTGGACGGCTGTGATACAATACGCCATTCTCCAGGGCTGCATAAGCGCATCAGGGATTCCATGCGACGGAGGGTGGATGCATGTATCCCCGCTAACGGAGGACATTTGGAACATTTCCTGTGACAAAGTGTTTGAAGTCACGCTGGTACGTTCTGTTGCTGTGTGTTTCCATTTCATGATTAATGTGATTTGAAGAGAAGTAATAAAATGAGCTCTAACATGGAAAGTAAGCGTTTCCGGACACATGTCCACATAACATATTTTCTTTCTTCGTGTGTGAGGAATGTTTCCTGAAAGATTGGCCGTACCTTTTTGTAACACCCTATATATACTTTCCGGTCTCATTAACGCGACCACCTGTGAAAAGCCTGAATAACCACCTTTTGCAGCTTTGGACTGCCGCGAGAGTCAATGAGGTTGTGGAACAGTGCTGTGTTCAGCTGTGGTCGGTTTCTCGGTTGAAGATCCACAGTGTGAACAGCCCAGTCTAGGTGGTCACCTAGTTTGTCGATGGAGCATGATTCTGGGAAGTTGTTGGCCAAAGGAGTGTGCTAAACTCACCCTGAGACTCTCCGAAGCACGCAAGTGCAGTGTCAGCGGTGTGACACGTTAATTGGTCTGCTGGTAGACGCCATTGTACTGGCGAAAAACAAACTGCATATAGGGGTGGATATGGCTCCCAAGGGTAATTGCATATTTATCTTCATCCATTGTTCCTCCCAGAATGGAGAGATCACCTAGGGGATGCCACGAAAACTTTCCAACCCGATGATTCTTGCAGGACGTTTGGTTTCAGACGTTTCACGCCGTAAAATCTAACGGCCATCTGTCCGATGGAGTATAAAACGTGATTTATCTGAAAAGGCCACCTGCTGGCACTTAGTGGCCGATCAGCTGTGGTACTAGCATGAAAATCCCAGTCTATGTCACCAATGAACAGCAGTTACCGTGAGTGCATGAACAATGCACCTGCTGCAGAGGCCCGTTCGCAGCGACTTTCGCTGAGTGGCAATAGAGGAGGCAAAGTTGGTAGCCCCTCGGGTCACCAGGTGGTTAGTTACCCAATAGTTGCACGTCTATTTGTCTGTACAAATCTCCACAGCCATCAGCCGTCGTTCCCTGTCATCTATGACCCATGGAGCACCAAACTTGCCTCAGGGTCAGTTTTGCATAGCGCTTTTTTTTTCTTTATTGTAATTTCATTCCCCTGCGCCACACGGGCAGGGGAGGCATTGAAGCAGCACTGTCCACCGCTCTTCAGCCAAAGGGCTTTATAAAAAAAAATACAGAAAGGCAAACGCTTACATAAAAGTGGAATGAAAAGGGGGACATAAAAAACACTGTAAATGGAGATCATGGGAGTTAAAATACACATTAATACGGGGACATGCACTGGGGGACAGTTAAAGGAACAGAAAAAAAAGCCAAGGAGGGGGAGCAGAGACGCAGGGGGAAGGAGGGAAATCTGCTCTGGGAGAAGGAGGGGAGAGGAAAAGGGTGGCCCTGGGGAGGGGGGTGAACAAGGCCAGGCTACTGTTGGTAGTAAGCGTAGATGTCATGGAGAAGTTCAACATCCGGGAGGGGTAGGTGGTGAAGATTGCTCTGATGAAGGAGATGGAGGGTGTGGAGGTGGAGAAAGGGACGGATACAGCAACAGAGGCACGGCAATGGGTGGGCAGTGGAGAGGAAAGAGGAAACCAGGGGGTGGGGGGATGAAGCCTGTAGACACTGTAAAGGATGCGGAGATGCTGGAGGAAAAGGAGGATGTAGGGGAAGGGGATGAGGCCATACAGGAGTCATGTGGGGGAAGGAAGGGGGATACAGAAGGCAAGGTGGAGTGCGTGGCATTCTAGGATTTGGAGGGCTTTGTAAAAGTGTGTGTGTGTGTGGGGGGGGGGGGGGGGAGGGGGGCAGAGATCCAGGCAATTATGGCATAACAGAGGATAGAACGGATGGGGGATTTGTAGGTGTGGAGGACGGTGGAAGGATGCAATTCCCATGTCCAGCCAGACTGGTGTTTCAGGAGGTGGAGGCGGGAATGTGCTTTCTGCTGGATGGTCAGGAGATGAGGAGTCCAGGTGAGGTGACAATCACCAGCCAGTGTGGCCGAGCGGTTCTAGGCGCTTCAGTCTGGAACCGCGCGACCGCTACAGTCGCAGTTTCGAATCCTGCCTCAGGCATGGATGAGTGTGGTGTCCTTAGGTTAGTTAGGTTTAAGTAGTTCTAAGGTATAGGGGACTGATGACCTCAGATGTTAAGTCCCATAGTGCTCAGAGCCATTTGAACAATTTTTGAGGTGACAATCGATGATGAGATCAAGGCATCTCAGGGTGGGAGTGAGCTGCATGGGACAACAATAAATGGTTAGGGAGAAATTATGGAGATGGAAGGAGTGGGTGGTGTGTCCTATGATGATTGCTTGGGTTTTGGAAAGGTTGATACGAAGGAACCACTGCTTACACCAAGTGGTGAACTGGTCAAGGTGGGTTTGGAGGGTGCATTGGGAAAGTTGAAGGGTAGGATAGAGAGTCAGGAATGCGGTATCATCAGCGTATTGGAGGAGGGGGACAGGTTGGGATGGCTTGGGCATATCTGTGATGTACAGGAGGTAGAGGAGGCGGGATAGGCAGAGCCCTGGGGGACGCCAGCAGTGGGATAAAAGATACGGCAGTTGGTGTCATGGAGGATGACATAGGAAGGACGGTGTGAGAGGAAGGAAGCGACCAGAAGGACAAAATTGATAGGCAGGTTATAGGTTTGGAGTTTAAAGAGGAGACCAGGATTCCATACTCGGTCGTAGGCATTTTGGAGAACGAGGGGAAAAAAGATGTGGAGCAAAAGGAGTTAAGTTGGAGGGAAAGGAGGTGGACGAGGTTAAGGAGTTGATCTTTGGCGGAGGAGGAGGGTCATAAGCCACACTGGGTAAGGGGGAGGAGGTGGTGTTGATTGTTGTGGTGATGGATGCAATGGAAGAAGATGGATTCGAAAGAAGATGGAGGTGAGTCAGATGGGACGATAGGAAGAGGCGACAGAAAGGGGTTTGTTGGGTTTGAGGAATAAGAGGATGTGGTTAATCTTCCACAGGTTGAGTTAGAACCTGTAGAGAAGATGACTTTGTAGAGATTGGCAAGGACAGTCAGGAAGGAGAAGAGGCATTCTCTGAGGTGGCGATAGGTGACACAGTCATGACCATGAGCTGTGTTGCATTTTGACCGGAGGATAAGTGTAATGTCATGTGCTCTGATTGGAATGCTGGTGTTGGGGGGGGGGGGGGGCAACAAGTGGAAACTGGGAGCAAGTGGAGCGATTGAGGTATTAGCATGTTCCTCTCGATGGTGGGGAAAAGAGATTAAACAAAGTGGTATCATCAGGGATGGAGAAGACCTCAAAAAGGTGGGAAGCAAAGTGGTTGGCCTTACTGAGGTTGTCGGGAAGGGGGCAGTCGTTATGGAGAAGGGGGATATGGGGAATGGAATGGGAACCAGTAAGGCAATGGAAGGCTGACCAGTGCTTGGAGGAGTTTATAGGGAGGGTGGCGTTGAGTCATGTACAGGTCTGGCACCAGTCCCAGCATTTCTTTGCTGTAGTAAAGTTCCATACAAGTTGCTGTATTTGCCGGTGGCATCAGAGTGTATCCCTGTCATGAGTGTGCAGGAACGAGCGATAGAGGCAGCAGGATTCAGGGAGGAGGAGGAGGAGGAGGAGGACAGCCTACCGAGGGAGAGTAGGATGATGGGGGTGTATGGTTTTATTGGGAACATGGGCCTCCACAGTGTCAGTAATGGCCTTCTGAAAGAATGACGAAGAGTGGTCGTTATCGTCAGGATGGTGATAGGTAAGGTGTGGGCTTTTGACCTGGGTGGCGAGGGATTCCCGGTAGGCATATTATTTGGCACAATGATAGTCATGAACTACCTTGGAAGGGGGTGCAGGATGGAAAGCTGGAGGCGGGCAGTGAGCAGATGTTAAGGTGAGAAGGATGGGGAGGTGGTGGCTATCTGTAGAGTCAAGGATGTTGATGGCAATACGCCCAAGGAAGTTGGCAGAGGCAAGGACATCAGAGATGGTGTCATTTTCAGGATGGATGTGCTGGGGAAAGGGAACTAGATCACCTTGGATCATGGCAAGGAACTGATGCCACTGCCGAAGGGCGGCAGGGGAGAGGCTATGGATGTTGATGTCGGTGGCAATCACATTGGTGGAGAAGGTGTGGTCAATGTTGGAGATTAAGTCATAGGGAATAGAAGCAGTGGAGTGGACATAGATGGTTGCACAGGTGACAGTGATGGAGGGGAAGAAGACACTGAGGATAAGGTGTTTGGTGGGGTCATTGAGGAGGGGCTGTGGCCAGATGAGGATGTGCTTAAGGTGGGCGATGGCAACTCCATCCTGTGCTCGGGGACCAGGAGCATCAATTCGGTGGAGGACATAGGGAGAGGTGTGGATAGTATGGTGGGGTTGGAGAAAGGTTTTGTTCAGGTGGAAGGTGCTGACCCGGTGGTGGGAGAGGGTGTCCATGAATAGGTATTTGTTGGTGCGGAAGGAGCAGACATTCTGGAATAGAATGTGACACTCTTGCTGCGCCATGACAGGAAGAGAGAGAGGGGGGGGGGGTGAAAAGAGGGGAGGAAAGAGGCTTAAACTTAGTTCTCGAGGCAGGTAAGGGTGAAATGAGCTTGGTTGTGGGAGTAAATGGTGAAGGTGTTGAGGCGAAAGATGGAGCAGGTGGCTACGGAGATCTGTTGGAGGGTGTGGGGGCGTTGGAAAGGGTGAATGTTTTTGAGGACTATGGTGAGGAAACGGATGATGTCTTCAGCCATGCGGGGTGGATGGAGGGAGTTGTTATGGTGGATGGGGGAATCGATGGGATGGGCAGGGACAATAAACTCAGGGGTGGCACGAGGGGGTTTAGCTTTACATTTGTGGGAGTAGGTGGGATGGGGATGGGGACCATTACAAGTGTTACAGGAAGGAGGGGTGGTGAGGTTGGGGCAGTATTTGAGAAAATGGGAGGCCTTGCAATAGGGAAATTGGGGAGGGGGGGGGGTTACAATTGGGGGTAAGGGGATCATTGTGCATGAGGCAGCACTGGAAGTGGTAGAATTGGGGAGGTGATTTGGAGGATTCAACAGCGTGGCGGCAGTGGAAAATCAGGGCACCCTGGTGAGGAGGTGGTTGATGGAGGGGATAGACTCTGAAAAGACCCACATGAGATAGGTGGGACCAGAAGCATTGTGTATACGGGGGCAGAGCAGAGTGGGAGCTGTTGCAGGTGTGGAGGCTGGGGGAAGGGTGTAGATGTGGGGGTAAACAGCAGGGGAGGGGATAGGGAATGGGTAAGTGGGGGGGAGGGGAGGTGAGGCGTAAGGAGGGAGGCCAGGGTTGGCACTCCAGGAAGTGACAGTGGAAGTGGGGGAGGGGGAGGTGTAGATGGCAGTGGAGGTGGGAAGGTTCATGACGGACGACAATGGACGGATGGACAGATGGACAGACGGCCAGCAGGTGGCGGCGAGCACCGGGCGGCAGAACATGTCGCTCTGGAGTACAGTGGCGGTGGGTGCAGAGATGGGAACCTTTAGCATCTTTGCTGCCATGGAGCCTACGAGTTTACGAAAAGTGTTCACAGATGGCTATTGGTGCTCCCCAACAGATTATGATTGGATATCTCTTTTACATAAATTTTTGTCACAGACTGACCTAATGCTGTTTATAGCAGTTACTTTGTTGAATATAAGGCACTCATTTCTTCACCTGCTGTGCCTGTGTACTCATGGATGAAAACAGATGTAACATGAAGAGTTAAAGATCATAGAAATGTTATATGTAACTGAATTTGAAATGGTATACATTTATTGATACCTTAATGAAGAGACTCTTTGCGCACAATACTGAAAGTTACAACTGCTATTACCTGAATGCAAATGGTTATCAGTCCAAAATCATATAGACTTTTTTCTTTAATTGAAACAAATACTTCTGAGAGTCTTCTCAGAGTGAACAATTAATGCTTTTAGTGTCAGATTAGAGGTAACAAGATGGTGAAAGAGGTCAAGTGTAAATGATACTCACTGCTACAAATTACTTGCCATTGAAACGATATGCAGCATTAAACACACACAATTAACTGAATCACAAAAGCTGGCAGCAAAAAGAATCTGCTTCTCACTGCTAAAGTCTGGTCTATTGCACACACAATTAATTGGATCACAGAAGCTGGCAGCAAAAAGAATCAACATCTTAGCAGCATGAATTGCAGCAATCTTTAATGATTTGTTTTCAAGCCATCATGGCAACACATTCAACTTGTTGAACTATATTTCTATGAACAATCCCAGATCACTTGGCATGGAACTGGAGTAAATCTGCCTTTGTATACAACCACCAGTTAAGTGAATATATCAAACAAAAGGGACTAGGTGTGAGCAAGTGTTTCCACCAAGGCTACGGTGGGGCATTCATTGTTGAGTGGCATATACGATGGTGTGAAAAAGAGAATCACGTCACAATTTAAGCCCTTAAATGTTCTGTAGAGGCTAAGAGGCTAATGAAGGAACAGGTGAAAACATCTGCAAAATTTCTTGATCACAGTTGTAGGAGGTATAACTTGCTTCATGAGTACTTCCAAGGTAATTTTAAGGACACAAAACACAATGTGTTAAGCTGACAGATAGTAAATCATACCTGTAATTAATGATTCATTGATGTTCTTAAGGCTCCGGCAAACATAAAGAGCTGTCGCTAACAAGTGTAGCACTAGACCTTAAAACGAAGCACATAAATTTTTCAGTGACATTTTCTCATGACATTTTGGTTTACAACACAGGTGTTGATATTAAGAACTTTATTTAAAGGTACCCTGAGGTATTTAACAGGACACTCAGCAGTGGAAAAAGTGGAGTGTTCCTTTTATAGGCTAAAATATTTTAAAGAAATGCTTACATTTTACAATGAGCGAGGAATGGTCATCCAGTTTGGAAATACTACCAAGACGAGAAAGCTGATGTGAATGGCTACAGGCTTGCTTGACTAGTGAGAAAGTGTGCAGAAATGTTGAGGAATATCAGAACTCAAAGCAATATGATGTACTTTTCTCAAGAACACTCTGGGAAAACTGAAGCACTGACCTCTTACATGCCTATCCTGTAGAGATTGTGCAGATACAATTATGGAAAGAACAGTGCACATGTAATCACAGAAGCATTTATTCATTCCACACTTCATTCGTAAATGGGAGATGAGCACCTTTACTGTGTGATTCAGTGAAAAGTATCCTCTGCTATGCACTTTTGAGTAATTCACAGGGTACAAATGAAGATATAGGTGTGTAGATTATGTAGAAACTGATAGATTGTGAAACATTTATTTCCCTAAAATAATGGACTATTTTGCACATGCACGAATGAGGAAAAGTTCATTTAAGCAAGACACGAATTAATATTTTACAGTTGGGCTTGAGGATTCAGAATTATGTACTTTTTTGAAATTATCTATACATTCTTTTTTGTCTTGCAGCGTTAGTATATCATTACAGTTTTCGTGTCATTATTAATTTTTTGTTGATTAGTTTTTAATTTTTATATTCTAAACATAAGAAATAAAGATTTTCATAAGAGGCAGTTTGGTTTTGTTATGTAATTAAGGAGGGGATGTAAGGGAAATGTAAACATTTATGCTAAAAATAATTACAACCATATTTATTAATGTGCAAATCAAAAATTTTGCGTATATCAAGCAAAAGAGCTGTGTTGTATCAGAAAAAATATAATAAAATATACAGGATTAATATTTTCCCAGAAATTTGAAATTTTTTATTGTCTTTTTTATAAAAAGTCATAACTCAAATTATAATCATGCAATTGATCAGAAAATTTATTGCTGTGTCCTGAGAAGGTCATAAGACCATTGAAATACAGTTATTAATTTATGATACAAACTATATCATTACCAGAGTTTTTAATTTTGCACATCCAAAATTAACTTTTTTTTCTAAATACAGTCATCTAAAAATCAGAATGTAATTGCAGGATCTCGTATTTTTTAGTTACAGGTAGACAGCAACATACTGCAAACAGTTCCTTATTGTTTCATAGCATTAAGGCATATAATTTTTGAGAAAAGGCTTCTAATAATGTTGTTGTTATGGTCTTCGGTCCAGAGACTGGTTTGATGCAGCTCGCCATGCTACTCTATCTGTGCAAGCTTATTCATCTCCCAGTAACTACTTCAACCTACATCCTTCTGAATCTGCTTAGTGTATTCATCTCTTGGTCTCCCTCTATGATTTTTACCCTCCACGCTGCCATCCAATACTAAATGGGCGATACCTTGATGCCTCAGAACATGTCCTACCAACCGATCCCTTCTTCTAGTCAAGCTGTGCCACAAATTTCTCTTGTAGTCACTTCTGTTCAATACCTCCTCATTAGTTGTGTGATCTACCCATCTAATCTTCAGCATTCTTCTATAGCACCACATTTCAAAAGCTTCTATTCTCTTCTTTTCCAAACTATTTATCATCCATGTTTCACTTCCATACATGGCTACACTCCATACAAATACTTTCAGAAATGACTTCCTGACACTTAAATCTATACTCGATGTTAACAAATTTCTCTTCTTCAGAAATACTTTCCTTGCCATTGCCAGTCTACATTTTATATCCTCTCTACTTCGACCATCATCAGTTACTTTGCTCCCCAAATAGCAAACATCATTTAATACTTTAAGTGTCTCATTTCCTAATCTAATTTCCTCAGCATCACCCGATTTAATTCGACTACATTCCATTATCCTCGTTTTGCTTTTGTTGATGTTCATCTTAAATCCTCCTTTCAAGACACTGTCCATTCCGTTCAACTGCTCTTCCAAGTCCTTTGCTGTCTCTGACAGAATTACAATGTCAACGGCGAACCTCAACGTTTTTATTTCTTCTCCATGGACTTTAATACCTACTCTGAAGTTTTGTTTTGTTTCCTTTACTGCTTGCTCAATATACAGATTGAATAACATCGGGGATAGGCTACAACTCTGTCTCACTCCCTTCCCAACCACTGCTACCCTTTCATGCTCCTCGACTCTTATAACTGTCATCTGGTTTCTGTACAAATTGTAAATAGCCTTTCACTTCTTGAATTTTATCCCTTCCACTTTCAGAATTTGAAAGAGAGTATTCCAGTCAACATTGTCAAAAGCTTTGTTGAAGTCAACAAATGCTAGACACGTAGGTTTAACTTTCCTCAATCTATCTTCTATGATAAGTCATAGGGTCAGTATTGTCTCACATGTTCCATTATTTCTACAGAATCCAAACTGATATTCACTGATGTTGGCTTCTACCAGTTTTTTCATTTGCCTGTAAAGAATTCGCATGAGTATTTTGCAGCTGTGACTTATTAAACTGATAGTTCAGTAATTTTCACATCTGTGAACACTTGCTTTCTTTGGGATTGGAGTTATTATATTCTTCTTGAAGTCTGAGGGTATTTTTCCTGTCTCATACATCTTGCTCACCAGATGGTAGAGTTTTGTCAGGGCTGGCTCTCCCAAGGGATTCAGTACTTCTAATGGAATGTTGTCTACTCATGGGGCCTTGTTTTTGACTTAGTTATTTCAGTGGTCTGTCAAACTCTTCTTGCATTTCATCTTCATCTACGTTCTCTTTTATTTCCATAATATTGTCCTCAAGTACATGGTCTTTGTATGGACCATCTATATACTCCTTCCACCTTTCTGCTTTCCACACTTTGCTTAGAACTGGGTTTCCGCCTGAGCTCTCAATATTCATACAAGTGCTTCTCTTTTCTCCAAAGGTCTCTTTAATTTTCATGTAGGCAGTATCTATCTTTCACCTAGAGAGATATGCCTCTACATACTTACATTTGTCCTCTAGCCATTCCCGCTTAGCCATTTCGCACTTCCTGTCAATCTAATTTTGAGACGTTTGTATTCCTTTTAGCCTGCTTCACTTTCTCCTTTCATCAATTAAATTCTGTTACCCAAGGATTTCTATTACCGTATTTACTCGAATCTAAGCCGCACTTTTTTTCCGATTTCTGTAATCCAAAAAACTGCCTGCGGCTTAGAATCGAGTGCAAAGCAAGCGGAAGTTCTGAAAAATGTTGGTAGGTGCCGCCACAACTAACTTCTGCCATCACATATATATGTAGCGCTACACAGGCATCCTTTGTAGGCACAAAGATAAATACTGGCGCCAAAACCTCTGCGTCAGTAAATAAAATTAAAAAATAATTGGAAGACGAGCTTTTTTCTCCGCCCGAGTTTCAACCACTGCATTTTCATACATTATCCAATGAAGTAAATACAAATTCCATATTGTTCATCTTCGAATGTAGCAGAATTTCAATGTACTACAAAAATCCGACTGGCAAGACTGGGATTTTTGTCAATATGGCCAACACTACGTTCTGAATTTTTTCCTACCTGTGAGAAGAGATGGTTGCTAATAGGAATAACCTGATGAAATGTGAATCACATGCAGTATTCTCTTCACCATACGAATATAAACATTTTGCCATGTATTCTTTCGTGTTTGCTTCTATCTCATTTAAATCCTGTCTGCCTAATAAACTATGAAACTAGAGTGAGACAACAGCAAATGCGGAAGAATATACGTATCGTGTCATGTTTATATTCGTATTACTCTTATGCCTTATAGTGATACAGTCAGAAATGAAGCACGGCAACTGACTAGATTTTTAAATCTAAGATGACTAATTTCTGTGCAGAATTTGATGTACTAAAGAAGCGGCCGCAAAGATTTTCAAACGGAGAAAAATTTTTGCCAAACTCTCGTTCAGAACATGTTCTATCATACGCAGTGTATTATGTGGTTCTTGTTGATCATTATCAAAGAAAGCAGCAGTGTAAGTAACTACGAATAGCAGACTCTTGCCATTGTTTTGCTAATGAGACGATTCCTCTCTTTTTTTAATTGTAGGCGGCAGTAGCGCGCACAAAAGCAAGCCATGCCGTGAGCAGCGACAGGCCGTAAACACGCACTATCAGAATGCGACAAACAATGCATGACACAGTATAGTAATGCATTTTCAGCTTAGAGTGACTGACATAAACACCTATAACATAGAAAACGGCACTTATCAGATCAAAGCAAAATAAGCAATCGATTCAAACTAGACGAAACACGTGAAAAAGGAAGTGTATTCGTATAAATACGGACGGAGCGCATGACGCATAGCAATGGCTACCTGGTAAAGCTTAACTGCTAAGCTTACGACTCGAACCAAACTACTGTAGCTGTATTGTCATTCATTCGACCTAAATTGTGTCTCATATTACAATGGACCAACTTTGTTTCGATTTGGAGGAGCGGCCTAAAACTTTTCTCTCCCCTTGAGTATCGAGTCTCAAATTTCAGGTGCGGCTTAGATTTGGGAATTTTTTTTTTTTCCTTTATTTCGAATCTCATTTTTCAGGTGCGGCTTAGATTCGAGTGTGGCTTAGATTCGAGTAAATACGGTAGCCCTTGTCTTTTTACCTACTTGATCCTCTGCTGCCTTCACTATATCATCCCTCAAAGCTACCCATTCTTCTTCTACTAATATTTCTTTCCCCCATTCCTGTCAATCGTTCTCTTATGCTCTTCCTGAAACTCTCTAAAACCTCTGGTTCTGTGAGTTTATCCAGGTCCCATCTCCTTAAATTCCCACCTTTTTGCAGTTTATTCAGTTTTAATCTACAGTTCATAACCAATTGATTGTGGTCAGAGTCCACATCTGCCCCTGGAAATGTCTTACAATTTAAAACCTTGTTCCTAAATCTCTGTCTTACCATTATATAATCTATCTGAAGCCTTCCAGTATCTCCAGGCCTCTTCCATGTATACAACCTTCTTTCATGATTCTTGAACCAAGTGTTAGCTATGATACAGTTACGCTCTGTGCAAAATTCTACAAGGTGGCTTCCTCTTCCATTTCTTACCCCCATTCCATATTGACCAATTATGTTTCCTTCTCTTCCTTTTCTTCTATCGAATTCCAGTCACCCATAACTATTAAATTTTCATCTCCCTTTACTATCTGAATAATTTCTTTTGTCTCATTATACATTTCATCAATCTGTTCATCATCTGCAGAGCTAGTTGGCATATAAACTTGTACTACTGTGGTAGGCATGGGCTTCATTTTTTATCTTGGCCACAAAAATGCGTTCACTATGCTGTTTGTAGTAGCTTACCCACACTCCTATTTTTTTATTTATTATTAAACCTACTCCAGCATTACTCCTATTTGATTTTGTATTTATAACCCTGTACTCACCTGACCAGAAGTCTTGTTCCTCCTGCCACTGAACTTCACTAATTCCCACTATATCTAACTTTAACCTATCCATTTCCCTCTTTAAATTTTCTAACCTACCTGCCTGATTAAGGGATCTGATATTCCATGCTCCGATCCATAGAACGCCAGTTTTCTTTCTCCTGATAATGACGTCCTCCTGAGTAGTCTCCGCCCAGTGATATGAATGGGGGACTATTTTACCCAACAGAACACCATCATCATTTAACCATACAGTAAAGCTGCATGCCCCAAGGAAAAATTACGGTTGTAGTTTCCCCTTGCTTTCAGCCATTCACAGTATCAGCACAGCAAGACTGTTTTGGTCTGCAACTACTGAAAAGCCTGCTGCCCCTCTTCAGGAACCACACATATGTCTGGCCTCTCAACAGAGACCCCTCCGTTGTGGTTTCACCTACGGTGCAGCTATCTGTAATGCTGAGACACGCGAGCCTCACCACCAATGGCAAAGTCAATGTTTCAATGTAAAAGAAAGTAAAACAGAAAATGAGATTCAAAAATTTTCTTGTCGTTCTTCGGCAGGTAATAAGTTTACCTCAATACTGAAATCCTCCATACTGATACTCCTCATCCTCGAGGGTTCTCTTCTCTCCTCTTCAAATCTGCCTGGCCTGTATTTGCAGGTAAGACACTGATCTGTTAGCTTTCATGACCCTGGTATAAAATACTTTTGTAGTAAACACACCAGGATCCATGATAACTCCTTTCAGCACTTCAATTCTACCAATATTTCTGCTGTTATAACAAAAAACTGCAGTATAGACACCTACTTTGAGTACTTCGTGTCCACAGAGTGTCCTTTTCGGGCATCTAATCCGAATTAATTTCTGAGACTTTCATTTGCATTTTGTGTCTTTCCACAAAGAGACTTCCTCAATAAATCAGGGTTTATAAGAAACCTGAATGTGGGCTTAATTGCATTCATAATGGGTTCTGGAAATGAGTGTTTATAGTGAATATGTCTCATTTCTGCTTTTGAACTTACACTAATTGTCTTTTGGACACAGATGGTGCTTTGCCTCATTGCCTCTCAATTATGTCTGTTTTTCCTGATAGCTCTCCGATAAAATAACTGTAGAGAATAAATTTTTTTCAGAGTAAGCCTGCCTTTTCCTCCTAGTGGTTTTCCATCCTCAAGTACTTCACCTTTCTTCTCTTTCAGCAAGCAACGATGCCTACCACCAGCCTCTTTTGGATGTGGCCAACACTTTCCAACTTTTCTATTGTTGTATTGTATGGATTTTTATCTGTTACAGCTTTGAACAAACAGGAGTCCCCATCACCAAGGTATTTAGTATTTCTAACACCATATTGGTCCTCAGATCTGAGAACATCCTTACAACTGCAGCAGCTTTTATGCCCCAACTTGAGCAACTATAATTTTTAGAGCATGCTACAGCATGGTTTTCTTGCCACAGTTTCTCACTGTCTTCATTATTGGACATTTTTGTTGTTGCACATTGGTGGCAGTATTTAGACTTAATTTCTACATCCAAAACTTTACCTGAGTCAATACCAATAACAGATTAAACTCCATACAAAGATATGTGACCCCTTTCCATCCAAGTCCCATCTACCAACACACACAGATCAGTAATATTTGTAGAAGATTCACTGTCATGAATATCTTGCCTAGGATCTATTTCTTTTTGGCTTATTGCCACCAATTCCTCCACTGCTTTCTTCATAGAAACTTTGGCAGTATCCCATATAGCATTAGACATTTCTTTATTCATGTTTTCAAACCTTGCACAAGGTGGAGGCGATGTTCAGAAAACCATACAATAAATTATCTCATTCCTTGCCCTGTCCAAGGCATATCAGAGCATATGCTAACATAAAATTGCTTTGATAGGTACCAGTGTCTGTTTTTTTTTTGAAGGAGGAATATGAAAATTCATAGCCACATGAATTACATTATTAATTAAAAACTCAAGCTATTCCCACTCTTCTTTCTTCAACAACAATCATGCATTCTGTAATTTTACAGGTAACACATGAACATGAAAACTTTATAGCCTGGCACATAAGCTCTAAACCAATAAGTCTGAATCTAGTGGAATTCATATCAACATCATTCACACACCTATACAATTCTCCTTTCCCAAGTTTCAGTGCTGAAGCTGACAGCTTATGTTCTTCCTTTCGAGCTGCTTCCTCTTTTTTGTTGGTAAACTGATTTCCATCAGAACCTCCATTTCCTAAACTCAGTTTTTCTACCACCCATTATGCACCAATCTTGTCTTCCACATAAAGGTTTCCAAATTCATCCTTCCACCTACTAATATGTGTTAGTATTGTCAAAACATAAATAAACCACACGCAAGAAAGTTTTCAGGCTGATATATAGATGTCAGCCAGAGATATAGATGTCAGCCAAAGATATTATGTTAATGTTATAGTGTTAATGTTATAGTTATAATGTTATATTGAGAAATGCTGTACTAGTTTAATGACAGCTTGGAAATGAGAAAAAGTGATACTTATAATATCTATATCATTGAATTATATTACTATTCTGTAGCATTAATTGTATTTGTACAATTGTATTGACACGTTCCACATCCAGGCGAATCACTCGCATGTACGGATCTACGGAATACGCATACCAAATAAAAAAAAAAAAAAATATTGAAAGAAAATAGCCTTCACACTGACAAAAATTCCGCTGATGCAAGTAGTTTCCCAGATGTCAGAAAAGTTGGGAATGTCTGTCAGTGCAGAGTTAATCTGCTTAACAATTTAAAGGCATTTCCAAAGCTGCTATTATGATAAAATTCACTCACTGTATAAATTAAACTGTGTAGATCAGGAAATTAATAGTTTAAAAAAATAATTCTTTGGACCAAAATCCATTACATCCTCCCTTAAATGTACTTTGGATAGCAAACAGTATTTGTTATGTGCAACGATGCAGGAAAGGATAGCTGTTTGAAGTATGCGTAAATGTGAAAAAAGTTAAAACTGTCTTCCAATTGATCAAACTATTTAAAATAAAAGAGAATTTTTCAAATTTATTCTTACTTACCTCACTTTTTGGCTCAGCTTTGAGAATGGCCTAGGTAATTGTGTAATCTAGGGAGAGCAGTGAGGTATATATACCCAATTTCTTATACAATCCAATTTAGCCACTGTCATGAATGATGACGATGATGAAATGATGAAGACAACAAAAACACCCAGTCCTGGGCAGAGAAAACCCCCAACCCAGCTGGGAATCGAACTCGGGACCCCATGATCCAGAAGCTGAAAGAGAGAGAGAGAGAGAGAGAGAGAGAGAGAGAGAGAGACATGCATCAGCGAGGGGTGAGGTGGCTGGCAGTGTAGTGCAGTAGAATGGGGGAAGGCATGTTGGAGGAGCAAGAGGACCCACAATATGTATTGCCCCAGGGTCCTCATGACTGTCCTTAGACCCCAGGTACCAATCAGAATGACAAGCATGTGTATGTTTCTTAAACAACTGATGCCATCAATGATGCACATCTCTCAACTTATGTCCAATATGCTGAGCAGTTCTTCAAAAGGACCATCTACACTGCCACAGGCTTCTCTACCATCTTCCTAAAATGTGACTGACTGCACAAATGAGGTTTGTCAGTGCTGTCTTGACAGTTGTACAAATTTTATTAATCCAGTGTGACACTCAGACCACACTATTCCTTAGGCAAGCTGCATAAAATCGTGACACAGAATTGCCATGCCCATACTATATTTATTAACCTGTCCACAGGATGGACTTTGAATCATTAAATAGTTACCTCTAGTGTTCCATACATATGTAATAGTGTAAATCATGGTTTCAGAGCTGTTTTTTTTTTCATTTTTTTGCCCTTGTGGGACCGCAGTCTGCTGAAATCCACTTGTTGAGCTCCAGTATCAAACAACAATAGTTTCCAGAACTCTTCAGTGTCTATAATGTAAAGTAGGACACTGCATTAATTGATAGGAGATGGCATGAGGCACCATGAGATATCACAGTGTACTTCGAAAGCTGTGAATTATAACTGCTCTCAACAAGTTATCACCTAAGGAAACCTGTAGAGGCTGGCATCATACTCTTATTCATCACAATCCAGAAGCAGTTTTCTTAATGGCACACTGTCAACCTACATGTTACCTGTAGTGGTAAACTGTAACATAGCAAATACAACTTTTCTGCTTGACTGTCTTTTAACAACTCCAATGGACAACTAGAAATGTATCAAATATGGTCAACTGGAAACTTCATCATCTGTGTCCTACAGGAACACCAATCAATAATACATTCACATCAAAATGGTATTTTTGTCAGTTCCTTAAGTATGTTACATGCATATTATTATGTAAAGAAAATTAGTTTTATTTTGTTTAGAGTATGATGCCATATGAATAATTATGATTTTATTTTGTTTAGCATGTGATGCTACATGAATAACTGATTCCACTGAAGGTTTTAGACACCTATACATTTACAAAGTAGAAAATCAGCTACAGTAATGGAAAAGGGCTTCAGGATCTGTTTCAGTCTCTCACAGGTGAGTGTCCAATTCTTCAAGCCCAATGGTTGACGTGAGGAATAGGAGTACATGATTTAACTGTTCCGTTAAGGGTAGTCCTTTACCATATGTATGGTAGTTAGCACCACACTACTCAAATGGCAAGTAAGGCTCAACAGGCTCCATTGGTATAGAGCATCATATCATCTTCCTACAGTACAGTATGTCCTGTTAAATTTGATCCAGGTGGTGTGAGAGAGATTGAAGTCAGCCAGTTCTGCATAAGTAATCATGGATGTTAATAAGGCCAAGTGTCTCTGCACTTTGTCAGATACAAAAAGACTGGTTATCTTATTCTTAGGTTTTATTCTAAGCAGATTTATGAGATCTTAGTTTCACTGAAGTATTTTCATCTATTTTCTGGTGGATGGGGAGAGAGTATTCAGTATTCTTCACCATAATGTGGCAAGGGCATTTTTCTACATAAAGTGATGAGGCTGAATATTGTTCAGTACAGGTAACCATGAGACAGGTATGAAGAGTAATGTAACAGATATGATTCTCATTTTGTGATACAAATGCACATCAAGTTGTCTTTCTATTATGCCATATAGTAGAACAAAATGCAGCTGCTCAATACACTAATGCTAAACAGTTGACAGCATAACACTCTTATCTGCTTCTCATGACATTCTAGTTACAGGTAGGTTAACAATGAAGATTAGGTTTAACACGTCCTTCACAACATGGTCATTACAAAACGGGACAGTTGGTTCATAAAATACTGATACAATGTACAGTACATGATTTTATTGGACGATAATAGCTACCGTTATCACTGTTATTTATATAAGACAAAAACTTCTTCTTAGTGCAGGTAGTGAGAGTTTGGAACTCTTAACATGTTCAATGATATGTATCCAGAATTTTGAATGTTATCAGATTGCCTAAACTCAAACAGAATCCTTTAATTTGAGCAATAACTAACAAACATCTTATATCTCCAGAAAATATCATACCACCCCTGCTGATCATCTGAGACAAATTAATGTGACGTATGCAACAAAATTTACTGCTAAATGTAGATCAGGGGAGCAATAAATATTCCTTTGATCTTTTTATTTGAATATGGAACCCCCAGTACTTCTGACAGGTATCTGCTTCTACATTTTCCTCACTTTCTCAACATCATTCTTAAAGCAAATTGCACATAGTATAAAACACATTCCTACAGGTTTGTTCCCTTAAGTATAGCAGGTAAGATCACAGATGATTGTTAATAAAATGTTAAGTACAGAGATGTACAGTAATCTAATTGTGGTCAGTCCAGTTCCAGTGCATCCAGTGTAACAGGTTCTGGTGGTTCATCCATAGCTTTGGATTTATTTAACCTCATGCTTTCATCTTCTTTGAAAAAAGGAACTAGGGCCCGCAGTCTCTCAATGTTTTGTTCTGGAAGACAAAAAAAAATTATTAGTTAAGAATGAATAAGACCACTGTTATGGTGTCATAAGGCTTAAGCTTACTTCTAGTTCACTAAGAAAATGAAACATTGCAAGGATATTACAAAAATAATTAGATAAGGAAATGAAAATTAATTAGATACAAAAATGAACTGAATAATAAATGTAAAAGTCATCAAATTAATTAAAATAACTACAAAGAAAAATAAACCATTTGCATATTTTGTAATATTTTTTATCAATTAACAAATCAGTTTTCAACTTTACTATGCCAGCTCAGTTGAAAACTGTCACAATTATAGATAAAATCAATGTCGGTGAAATATATTAGACCATTCAGAAGTTTCAGCATATCACATGTAAAGCTAATCATCCCACATGCAATACTAGTCATATAAACAGACCCAGCAGATCATGTACTAATCAAACCACTGGTGTATCTTACATCCTGTGAGAAAGGGCCACTCAGAACACAGTCATATCAATATAGACTACACTGTAGCATCTTAAAATCTAGTTATGAGTGTGACCGTCATGTAGTCATCCACTGGAATGAATGGCTGACTTCAAACAATGGCAAAGATCAAAGTTCACTGGTCGATGGGAGATCATGCCATTGAACAAAACACACTCAACTTCAATATTTGCATCACAAGCCTTACCATCTGGGTCTCACTCTGAATTTTATTGATGGTAATCCACATTACATGAATCTTCACCTCTGTTGCACATTCACTTCGCTTCAGATCTTGCCCCTAGCCTTGGTGTCTCCCCTTCCCCCCCAACCCATAATCAGTTACCTACTATTTCATTACTTTCAATCATGCATTTTGGGTATGTGAACATTTCATCATATTGTTTATAAATCAAATATTTCTATTAGCTCTGTCTTCCTCTGTTCTACAGGCATAGTTTCAGCATTTAGTTCTGGTGTGGGGAGATCACAGTTTGTTACTGTCTATGTCTTCCCTTCCTCCACTCCCTCCTTTCCACAAATATAACATGTCATCACTCTCACTTTTACATGCCATAGATATGTGAAGTTCTAATAATAATCTTTAATAATAATTTTGTATCTACAAGAAATACAAAAATGAAAACTGAATTAATAATTCTTTATCATTTTTCTCTATCGGTGGATTGACACCTTCCTTGGGTTTTTAGAGAAAGGAATTGTTATATAATCATTTATAGAAAACAAATAACAACTCTAATAACAAATGAAGTAGCATTAACTACTATTACACTTTACTTTGACATGTGAATCAGATTTTCAGTCTTTGTAACAATACGAGAGAAGGAAAGTTGCTACTCACCATATAGCAGAGATGCTGAGCCGCAATAGGCACAACAAAAAGATTCACACAATCATAGCTTTCAGCCATTAAGGCCTTTGTCAGCAGTAGAAAAACACACACACACACGCACACCACACACTCACGCAAGCGCAACTTGCACACACATCTGAAGTCTCAGAGAGCTGAGACTACACTGCGAGGACCAGCACCAGTGCATGGTGGGAGTGGCGACTGGGTAGGGGTACGGAGGAGGCTGGGGTGGGGAGGAGGAGGGATAGTATGGTGGGAGTGGCAAACAGTGAAGTATTGCAGTTTAGACGGAGGGTAGGAGAGAAGATGCAGAGAGGGGAGGGGGTAAGTAGTGGAAAGGAGATTAGTCATTATAAGTACAACAGGAACTACTTTGTCTTCCATGATGTCATTGTGGATGTTAATCACTTGTGGAAACAAATAAAATAACTATACAAATTTACTTGCTCAGAGCTGTCATTTCCTTTCTTTCTGAATGTTCAGTGTTTCAAGTAATGTTAAAAGATATCTCTTATCATTTTACAGTAATTACAGACACTTGCTTTATTTCTGCAATAATTCAGTTTTTACTTTTTTGTCTTCCTGCTCTATCCTTTTATTCCTCAGTAGTATGTAATGATTATTTTTGTACTCACCCTGTAACTCATTTAAGCTAGCCAGTTGCCCTCCAAAATCAGAAGGAAGGCATTCTCGTGGTAAATGCTCATACAGTGCATCATAATTGTCTGCTGTTTTATGAAAATGGATCTAACAACAGAAACAATAACACATTATGTTATTAGAACCAGACAGAGTAGCATTCTTTCGTTTAGGGGATATCTTTCAATCTTCTAAGAGATATATTGACATAAGCAGAAATACTCATTGTGGCCATTTTTGGGGAAAGAAATGGTAACTTAAGATATACACAACAGATATTATGAAATTTGGTCTTATTTGGTACTTTGAGCTCCAATCATGCAAATCTGTTATTTGGAGCTCTCATTATTAGTGACACTCAAGGGTGGGACAAATGACGCCCTCCATTCTTGAATATGTTGTTACTATTTATACAAACAACATTCCTGAAGAAGCACAAATGTAATAAAAATAGCCACTCATATAATGAATGGCAAAAGACAAACAATAGAACAAATACACTTCTAACTAAATGCATGCACATGGATAGAGCTCAGAAACTGTTTAATGGCAGACATAATGATGTAAATAAAAAACATAGGCCTATTTCATTATGTTATATATATATATATATATATATATACCAAATGAAAGTGCTGGCAGGTCGACAGACACACAAACGAACACAAACATACACACAAAATTCAAGCTTTCGCAACAAACTGTTGCCTCATCAGGAAAGAGGGAAGGAGAGGGAAAGACGAAAGGATGTGGGTTTTAAGGGAGAGGGTAAGGAGTCATTCCAGTCCCGGGAGCGGAAAGACTTACCTTAGGGGGAAAAAAGGACGGGTACTCACTCGCACACACACACATATCCATCCACACATATACAGACACAAGCAGACATATTAAAAGACAAAGAGTTTGGGCAGAGATGTCAGGCGAGGCAGAAGTGCAGAGGCAAAGATGTTGTTGAGTGACAGGTGAGGTATGAGTGGCGGCAACTTGAAATTAGCGGAGATTGAGGCCTGGTGGATAACGGGAAGAGAGGATATGTTGAAGAGCAAGTTCCCATCTCCGGAGTTCGGATAGGTTGGTATTAGTAGGAAGTATCCAGATAACCCGGACGGTGTAACACTGCGCCAAGATGTGCTGGTCATGCACCAAGGCATGTTTAGCCACAGGGTGATCCTCATTACCAACAAACACTGTCTGCCTGTGTCCATTCATGCGAATGGACAGTTTGTTGCTGGTCATTCCCACATAGAATGCATCACAGTGTAGGCAGGTCAGTTGGTAGATCACGTGGGTGCTTTCACACGTGGCTCTGCCTTTGATTGTGTACACCTTCCGGGTTACAGGACTGGAGTAGGTGGTGGTGGGAGGGTGCATGGGACAGGTTTTACACCGGGGGCGGTTACAAGGGTAGGAGCCAGAGGGTAGGGAAGGTGGTTTGGGGATTTCATGGGGATGAACTAAGAGGTTACGTAGGTTAGGTGGACGGCGGAAAGACACTCTTGGTGGAGTGGGGAGGATTTCATGAAGGATGGATCTCATTTCAGGGCAGGATTTGAGGAAGTTGTATCCCTGCTGGAGAGCCACATTCAGAATCTGATCCAGTCCCGGAAAGTATCCTGTCACAAGTGGGGCACTTTTGTGGTTCTTCTGTGGGAGGTTCTGGGTTTGAGAGGATGAGGAAGTGGCTCTGGTTATTTGCTTCTGTACCAGGTCGGGAGGGTAGTTGTGGGATGCGAAAGCTGTTGTCAGGTTGTTGGTGTAATGCTTCAGGGATTCCGGACTGGAGCAGATTCGTTTGCCACGAAGACCTAGGCTGTAGGGAAGGGACCGTTTGATGTGGAATGGGTGGCAGCTGTCGTAATGGAGGTACTGTTGCTTGTTGGTGGGTTTGATGTGGACGGACGTGTGAAGCTGGCCATTGGACAGGTGAAGGTCAACATCAAGGAAAGTGGCATGGGATTTGGAGTAGTACCAGGTGAATCTGATGGAACCAAAGGAGTTGAGGTTGGAGAGGAAATTCTGGAGTTCTTCTTCACTGTGAGTCCAGATCATGAAGATGTCATCAATAAATCTGTACCAAACTTTGGGTTGGCAGGCCTGGGTAACCAAGAAGGCTTCCTCTAAGCGACCCATGAATAGGTTGGCGTACGAGGGGGCCATCCTGGTACCCATGGCTGTTCCCTTTAATTGTTGGTATGTCTGGTTTTCAAAAGTGAAGAAGTTGTGGGTCAGGATGAAGCTGGCTAAGGTAATGAGGAAAGAGGTTTTAGGTAGGGTGGCAGGTGATCGGCGTGAAAGGAAGTGCTCCATCGCAGCGAGGCCCTGGACGTGCGGGATATTTGTGTATAAGGAAGTGGCATCAATGGTGACAAGGATGGTTTCTGGGGGTAACGGACTGGGTAAGGATTCCAGGCGTTCGAGAAAGTGGTTGGTGTCTTTGATGAAGGATGGGAGACTGCATGTAATGGGTTGAAGGTGTTGATCCACGTAGGCAGAGATACGTTCTGTGGGGGCTTGGTAACCAGCTACAATGGGGCGGCCGGGATGATTGGGTTTGTGAATTTTAGGAAGAAGGTAGAAGGTAGGGGTGCGGGGTGTCGGTGGGGTCAGGAGGTTGATGGAGTCAGGTGAAAGGTTTTGCAGGGGGCCTAAGGTTCTGAGGATTCCTTGAAGCTCTGCCTGGACATCAGGAATGGGATTACCTTGGCAAACTTTGTATGTGGTGTTGTCTGAAAGCTGACGCAGTCCCTCAGCCACATACTCCCGACGATCAAGTACCACGGTCGTGGAACCCTTGTCCGCCGGAAGAATGACGATGGACCGGTCAGCCTTCAGATCACGGATAGCCTGGGCTTCAGCAGTGGTGATGTTTGGAGTAGGATTAAGGTTTTTTAAGAAGGATTGAGAGGCAAGGCTGGAAGTCAGAAATTCCTGGAAGGTTTGGAGAGGGTGATTTTGAGGAAGAGGAGGTGGGTCCCGCTGTGACGGAGGACGGAACTGTTCCAGGCAGGGTTCAATTTGGATAGTGTCTTGGGGGGTTGGATCATTAGGGGTAGGATTAGGATCATTTTTCTTCGTGGCAAAGTGATACTTCCAGCAGAGAGTACGAGTGTAGGACAGTAAATCTTTGACGAGGGCTGTTTGGCTGATGAGGCAACAGTTTGTTGCGAAAGCTTGAATTTTGTGTGTATGTTTGTGTTCGTTTGTGTGTCTGTCGACCTGCCAGCACTTTCATTTGGTAAGTCACATCATCTTTGTTTTTAGATATATTTTTCCTTCGTGGAATGTTTCCTTCTATTATAACCATATCATTAATTTGACCCAACAATTACGTTTGTTATTGTCGCCTTTGCATTTCGGAATCTTTCCTGTCGTCTTATTTCTCTTTTTTCTCTTTATTTTCTCTTTCTGTTTTTACCAGTAGTTTCACTTTGTATTCACCTTCCCCTTTTACCGTAATCTACCATACAATTTTATCCCGCCATAAATATGCTCAACAATACGTAACCCACTTCCCAACCATAACCAAAAGATTTTATTTTCCGCTTTCAACACTACCGCTGCTATAAAATCCACCGTTTCTAGTTCAATAACAGCTGCTTTCACGTATTTAACAACCATTTCGGCTAGTTCTAATAACTTTAACTTTATTTCCACTTCCGTTTTTCGCACATCACTGATCATTTTAGCCGCTCCCCACAGGTTTTAACGTCATTTTTTCTACAATTGTTAGCCCCATTTTCGTAATCTTTCACCACAACACCACTCCTTTAATACGTTTTTTCGAAATTTTCTCGAAATTTTCCCGAATTTCTCCGTCCTTTAACGTCATTTTAGCCGCCCCCCACAGGTTTTTTCTACAATTGTTAGCCCCATTTTCGTAATCTTTCACCACAACACCACTCCTTTAATACGTTTTTTCGAAATTTTCTCGAAATTTTCCCGAATTTCTCCGTCCTTTAACGTGATTTAGCGGCAACACAACCACCTAACCTTTTTGCATATCGCTGTCTACCAACCCAAGTTCAATACAAGATCAACTTAACCAACACTTTTTCGCCTTTTTTCATACCAGATCTCCAATTGCTTTCTAGTTCACCTTTCTCTCTCCCCATATATTTCTATTTTTCTTTTTCATTTCAACCTCATGTTAAACTTTCCACCTTCTAATACCATGTCACCCTCACAACACCCCCACAACGACCCCATTAAGTTTTATTTACATTCCCTCCGCAAACATGCCTTCACCCTAGCCAGATTACGCTCACATATTCTATTTTCTCAGGCTTGTCTGACATTTGGCATAATCCCCAAAGGCCTCACACTTAAAGTTCCCATCTCTGGCTGCAACCCTTCTTTCCATCAGTCCCTATACCAGTTCCAAACTGAACAATCCATTGCCCTCACCCACCTAATCCTTCACCTACACATCAACTCAGCCAATGAACACACCCGTCAACTCCTATCCTTAATAAAAGTCCTCAATCTTTCCTCTCCCACATCCACACCGGCTATTCAGAGCATCCTCCTACAGGCCAACCGCCAATTAGAACAGCATGCCACCCTTCACCTCAAAAAACTATCCAATCTCCTGGTTTCCCACCTCCGGAAAGGCAACTCACTCACCTTTCACAACCTTTCCAGCAAACCTCAACCACCTCTCATTGCACACAAACCCAGTCTCTCCCATCTACTCAATCTCCCACTTCCAGCTCCACTCCCTCCAAAACCTCAAAATTCCGATCAACACAATCTGGCACCACAACACCCTAATTCAGTAGTTAACCTTTCCTCCAAACCTCTCTCCCAATCCGAAACCTCTGTCCTATCCAAAGGCCTCACCTTCAGCCCCACTCCCAGATTCAGCCAAACAGCCCTCGTCAAAGATTTACTGTCCTACACTCGTACTCTCTGCTGGAAGTATCACTTTGCCACGAAGAAAAATGATCCTAATCCTACCCCTAATGATCCAACCCCCTAAGACACTATCCAAATTGAACCCTGCCTGGAACAGTTCCGTCCTCCATCACAGCGGGACCCACCTCCTCTTCCTCAAAATCACCCTCTCCAAACCTTCCAGGAATTTCTGACTTCCAGCCTTGCCTCTCAATCCTTCTTAAAAAACCTTAATCCTACTCCAAACATCACCACTGCTGAAGCCCAGGCTATCCGTGATCTGAAGGCTGACCGGTCCATCGTCATTCTTCCGGCGGACAAGGGTTCCATGACCGTGGTACTTGATCGTCGGGAGTATGTGGCTGAGGGACTGCGTCAGCTTTCAGACAACACCACATACAAAGTTTGCCAAGGTAATCCCATTCCTGATGTCCAGGCAGAGCTTCAAGGAATCCTCAGAACCTTAGGCCCCCTACAAAACCTTTCACCTGACTCCATCAACCTCCTGACCCCACCGACACCCCGCACCCCTACCTTCTACCTTCTTTCTAAAATTCACAAACCCAATCATCCCGGCCGCCCCATTGTAGCTGGTTACCAAGCCCCCACAGAACGTATCTCTGCCTACGTGGATCAACACCTTCAACCCATTACATGCAGTCTCCCATCCTTCATCAAAGACACCAACCACTTTCTCGAACGCCTGGAATCCTTACCCAGTCCGTTACCCCCAGAAACCATCCTTGTCACCATTGATGCCACTTCCTTATACACAAATATCCCGCACGTCCAGGGCCTCGCTGCGATGGAGCACTTCCTTTCACGCCGATCACCTGCCACCCTACCTAAAACCTCTTTCCTCATTACCTTAGCCAGCTTCATCCTGACCCACAACTTCTTCACTTTTGAAAACCAGACATACCAACAATTAAAGGGAACAGCCATGGGTACCAGGATGGCCCCCTCGTACGCCAACCTATTCATGGGTCGCTTAGAGGAAGCCTTCTTGGTTACCCAGGCCTGCCAACCCAAAGTTTGGTACAGATTTATTGATGACATCTTCATGATCTGGACTCACAGTGAAGAAGAACTCCAGAATTTCCTCTCCAACCTCAACTCCTTTGGTTCCATCAGATTCACCTGGTACTACTCCAAATCCCATGCCACTTTCCTTGATGTTGACCTTCACCTGTCCAATGGCCAGCTTCACACGTCCGTCCACATCAAACCCACCAACAAGCAACAGTACCTCCATTACGACAGCTGCCACCCATTCCACATCAAACGGTCCCTTCCCTACAGCCTAGGTCTTCGTGGCAAACGAATCTGCTCCAGTCCGGAATCCCTGAAGCATTACACCAACAACCTGATAACAGCTTTCGCATCCCGCAACTACCCTCCCGACCTGGTACAGAAGCAAATAACCAGAGCCACTTCCTCATCCTCTCAAACCCAGAACCTCCCACAGAAGAACCACAAAAGTGCCCCACTTGTGACAGGATACTTTCCGGGACTGGATCAGATTCTGAATGTGGCTCTCCAGCAGGGATACGACTTCCTCAAATCCTGCCCTGAAATGAGATCCATCCTTCATGAAATCCTCCCCACTCCACCAAGAGTGTCTTTCCGCCGTCCACCTAACCTATGTAACCTCTTAGTTCATCCCCATGAAATCCCCAAACCACCTTCCCTACCCTCTGGCTCCTACCCTTGTAACCGCCCCCGGTGTAAAACCTGTCCCATGCACCCTCCCACCACCACCTACTCCAGTCCTGTAACCCGGAAGGTGTACACAATCAAAGGCAGAGCCACGTGTGAAAGCACCCACGTGATCTACCAACTGACCTGCCTACACTGTGATGCATTCTATGTGGGAATGACCAGCAACAAACTGTCCATTCGCATGAATGGACACAGGCAGACAGTGTTTGTTGGTAATGAGGATCACCCTGTGGCTAAACATGCCTTGGTGCATGACCAGCACATCTTGGCGCAGTGTTACACCGTCCGGGTTATCTGGATACTTCCTACTAATACCAACCTATCCGAACTCCGGAGATGGGAACTTGCTCTTCAACATATCCTCTCTTCCCGTTATCCACCAGGCCTCAATCTCCGCTAATTTCAAGTTGCCGCCACTCATACCTCACCTGTCATTCAACAACATCTTTGCCTCTGCACTTCTGCCTCGACTGACATCTCTGCCCAAACTCTTTGTCTTTTAATATGTCTGCTTGTGTCTGTATATGTGTGGATGGATATGTGTGTGTGTGCGAGTGAGTACCCGTCCTTTTTTCCCCCTAAGGTAAGTCTTTCCGCTCCCGGGACTGGAATGACTCCTTACCCTCTCCCTTAAAACCCACATCCTTTCGTCTTTCCCTCTCCTTCCCTCTTTCCTGATGAGGCAACAGTTTGTTGCGAAAGCTTGAATTTTGTGTGTATGTTTGTGTTCGTTTGTGTGTCTGTCGACCTGCCAGCACTTTCATTTGGTAAGTCACATCATCTTTGTTTTTAGATATATTTTTCCTTCGTGGAATGTTTCCTTCTATTATAACCATATATATATATATATATATATATATATATATATATATATATATATATATATACCTAAAACACAAAGATGATGTGACTTACCAAATGAAAGTGCTGGCAGGTCGACAGACACACAAACGAACACAAACATACACACAAAATTCAAGCTTTCGCAACAAACTGTTGCCTCATCAGGAAAGAGGGACCCACCTCCTCTTCCTCAAAATCACCCTCTCCAAACCTTCCAGGAATTTCTGACTTCCAGCCTTGCCTCTCAATCCTTCCTACAGGCCAACCGCCAATTAGAACAGCATGCCACCCTTCACCTCAAAAAACTATCCAATCTCCTGGTTTCCCACCTCCGGAAAGGCAACTCACTCACCCTTCACAACCTTTCCAGCAAACCTCAACCACCTCTCATTGCACACAAACCCAGTCTCTCCCATCTACTCAATCTCCCACTTCCAGCTCCACTCCCTCCAAAACCTCAAAATTCCGATCAACACAATCTGGCACCACAACACCCTAATTCAGTAGTTAACCTTTCCTCCAAACCTCTCTCCCAATCCGAAACCTCTGTCCTATCCAAAGGCCTCACCTTCAGCCCCACTCCCAGATTCAACCAAACAGCCCTCGTCAAAGATTTACTATCCTACACTCGTACTCTCTGCTGGAAGTATCACTTTGCCACGAAGAAAAATGATCCTAATCCTACCCCTAATGATCCAACTCCCCAAGACACTATCCAAATTGAACCTTGCCTGGAACAGTTCTGTCCTCTGTCACAGCGGGACCCACCTCCTCTTCCTCAAAATCACCCTCTCCAAACCTTCCAGGAATTTCTGACTTCCAGCCTTGCCTCTCAATCCTTCTCCCTTAAAACCCACATCCTTTCGTCTTTCCCTCTCCTTCCCTCTTTCCTGATGAGGCAACAGTTTGTTGCGAAAGCTTGAATTTTGTGTGTATGTTTGTGTTCGTTTGTGTGTCTGTCGACCTGCCAGCACTTTCATTTGGTAAGTCACATCATCTTTGTTTTTTAGGTATATATTTCCTTCATGGAATGTTTCCTTCTATTATAACTATATATATATATATATATATATATATATATATATATATATATATATATATATATATATATATATATATATGTCTGCTTGTGTCTGTGTATGTGTGGATGGATATGTGTGTGTGTGCGAGTGTAAACCTGTCCTTTTTTCCCCCTAAGGTAAGTCTTTCCGCTCCCGGGATTGGAATGACTCCTTACCCTCTCCCTTAAAACCCAATCCTTTTGTCTTTCCTTCTCCTTCCCTCTTTCCTGACGAGGCAACCGTTGGTTGCGAAAGCTAGAGTTTTGTGTGTATGTTTGTGTTTATTTTTGTGTCTATCGACCTGCCAGCGCTTTTGTTGGGTAAGTCTCATCATCTTTCTTTTTATATATATATATATATATATATATATATATATATATATATATAGGGAAACATTCCACGTGGAAAAAATATATCTAAAAAGAAAGATGATGAGACTTACCAAACAAAAGCGCTGGCAGGTCGATAGACACACAAACATACACACAAAATTCTAGCTTTCGCAACAAACGGTTGCTTCATCAGGAAAAAGGGAAGGAGAGGGAAAGACGAAAGGATTTGGGTTTTAAGGGAGAGGGTAAGGAGTCATTCCAATCCCGGGAGCGGAAAGACTTACCTTAGGGGGAAAAAAGGACAAGTATACACTCGCACACACACACACATATCCATCCGCATATACAGACACAAGCAGACATTTGTAAAGGCCTGTATATGTGTGGATGGATATGTGTGTGTGTGCGAGTGTATACCCGTCCTTTTTTCCCCCTAAGGTAAGTCTTTCCGCTCCCGGGATTGGAATGACTCCTTACCCTCTCCCTTAAAACCCAAATCCTTTCGTCTTTCCCTCTTCTTCCCTCTTTCCTGATGAAGCAACCGTTTGTTGCGAAAGCTAGAATTTTGTGTGTATGTTTGTGGTAAGTCTTCCCGCTCCCGGGACTGGAATGACTCCTTACCCTCTCCGATAAAACCCACATTCTTTCGTCTTTCCCTCTCCTTCCCTCTTTCCTGATGAGGCAACAGTTTGTTGCGAAAGCTTGAATTTTGTGTGTATGTTTGTGTTCGTTTGTGTGTCTGTCGACCTGCCAGCACTTTCATTTGGTAAGTCACATCATCTTTGTTTTTAGGTGTGTGTATATATATATATATATATATATATATATATATATATATATATATATAATGGGAAAGGTTGAATGATTTTTTTCTACTACCCTTTAATAAAAGTACAAGTTAGTGAGCAGGATCCACTCACATTTTCATGGACACTTTACATAATATAAACTGTATTAATGTACTTAAATTATATTTTACACGTACATAACAATTTGAGTATCAAACTTTCTCAAACCAAGTATTAGGAAAAAATTAATGGAACTATCCTAGAAATTTCTAACTCAGGAATTATAAGGGCACCACATGTCATCACTAATTTATGTCATAAAGACAATAAGGATAATTACTGTGACAATGTATCAAAGATTCACAGTTGGTGCTACTTTCATGGTTAGTATATTGAAAAGCAAGCAGTGAAGAACAACAACAGTGTGACAATGAGCCGCCATAAACATTAACCACAGAATAGTTCTTACAGAAGACTGATGTTAATAAATGATGGAAGGAGTAAAGGTAACAACTCACCATATAGTTGAGACACTGAGTAGTCTGTAGGCATACAAACAAGGTGCTAAGCTTTCAGACAAATCCTTTCTCAGAGCTAATAGGGCACACACACGCATGTGCTCACACACATGCAATGGAGTCGCAAGAATAAATCACCATTTTGTCTAATATTAATAGATTGTGGAAAAATACCTGAACCAGCTTGATTTCTATGATTTGTGTACTTGTCTTGGAGAAACAAGATGCTGATTAAGAATAACTAAATGTACCAAAAAACACTCATACATATTTTAATGCTTCAGTTCCCACAAGAAATTTAGCACAGAAAGAGGGAGGATATTAAATATCACCAGAAATACTCTAACAGGAGGTTCTCAGAGCTTTAAGCTGACACAACAAAGATGGAATATGTATAAATGGAACATACCTGAACCAACTTGATTTTGGTGATGGCATTGTACTGTTTGCATTTGCTGTAGGTAACTTTAAACAACAAATGGAGGAACTTAATACAGAGCAAGTTTGAAAGGAAGCTTAAATCGATTACAGTATGACTAAATTGAGGTATGGTATTGAGAAAATAGTGCAGATTAATGATGAAGTCAGAAAATTGGATGACGAGTCTGTATCTAGCTGAAGACAGCTACTGGGTAGGCAGTGGGAAAAAACATTACACAGAAGAGGGTGTTCAAAATTGAGTGTTCTCTGTGTGTGAAACAAAATTTTCTGGGAGAACCTGTTAACAGTTTTGTTTTATGGCAATGAGACATGGACTTTCAAGGTTGAAACCATTCAAACAATGAGAGTTGATCAATGATCAGTGGGTGGTTGAAATTACTAGTACAGACAGGAAAATAAACAAATGATTCAGGGAAAAAAGTGGAGTAGAAATCATAATTCTGTGGCTTAACACAAGAATAACCAATGTCAAAAAATCTAACTTGGAGAATTAGGCATTGTAATTTCAAGGAAAGCTATAATGCCATTATTACTGTTAATATTTATTCTGCAGTTTCATATTTTGCACTAATAAATATGATTATGATTATATTAAATATGATTATAAATACTAATATCTGTGCTATTTACAAGTTCTCTAGCACTTTTCTTAATTATAATTTTGCTGACATTGGTTGTTTTTATGATATTTATTAATTATGAAATATGCCTTTTTTTCTGTTTTAGACAATGTAATAAAATCAGATACTTGTGTAACTAAAATTTGCTCATTTTCATTTCACTCTGATCCCTGTATTTTGATATGAAGAGAAATTGTGTTTACTTAAACTTACGGTTGACTTTTTTTGGATTCATAAACGTTTTATTTTATCTATTATTACTTTTATGTTGTAATTTAATATACTGACACATTCCATGACCTTGGAGACATGCTCCTCAGTTTGGTGCTATGGAACTAGATGTGTAAATAAATAAATAAATAAAAAGAAACAGAACAAGATAATGTTGTAAATTGAGTTATTTCCAGGCATCTTCTTTGTGCAACCGTCACTGTGTGTATCTGTCCATAGTAGAGAGAGACAAAACAACACTTGTAACATTATTTATCATCACTTTCATGCAGTAAGTTCTCTACACAGTCTCCTGGATGGTTTGGTAACAAGATCTGGTAAAACTGTCCTACTCTGTGGGTCTGGGTTGCAAGTCGTGATTCACCCATTTTTGTTAGATTTAATATCTGGGATATCTGTTGCAGACTGAACAAAAATTTGAAGTATGTATTTCTACATGAATGATGCTTGTATTCAACCATTTTATCTTAAGCCTAACAGATTCTCCCAAAATTTTTCATTTTCTGTTAACATAACATCAATGAAAAAGTTCGCTGAAATTAAGAAAATCATTCTACTCAAGCTACAGTACCTTTATTGGGCCTAATCTGATCAAATTTCCAATCCCTATGCGTATCTTTTTTTGATAAATGCATGAATGGCGTCGGCCTCTATATGAGTGTGACCAGATTTCAGGAACATATGATCAATATCATCAAACTTACTACTACAGTGTTTTTCCTCATGAAATATATTCATTAATGTGGCTGAGAAAATAATATTGCTATTCTGGCAACTGCAGGACTCTCTGAACATACTGATCTCAAACACATAGCTTGTGAATATGAAAAGGTATTTCATTTCCTTCACAGCCCACAATAGTTTCATCCCACATATATCACTGAACAGATTTGTCCTTGTTGGCTATGGAATTCACAGTTTAAGTGTGAGTTCACAGCAATCATTTATAAAAAGCTGTCCCAATGTATAAAAGGGGTGTTGGTAAACACTTTTCTAAAACAGAGCATAGGAAACATGTGCTTTGATTTCCCTGCTTTTCTCTTTGTGGATCTTCTCCTGCTCATAGCTAGATTCTGCTAAATTGAAATGAACTTCCTTTTCTTCTTCTACTTTAGTTTTGCCTTCCTCATTACTGACACTAGCTGTTCTGCCTGTGGGAACCATGGAAGATCCTCCACCAATCTAAATATTGGTTATTGCCGCATGAAGTACTTCCATGTCAATGATATGATATTGGATTTCTGAAAGCCATGTTGTGTTGTTCCCATTAAATATACAGTTTGGTTAATCTTACATATCCACTGGAGTCACGGCAAATTTCATGAAATTGACAACATCTTCTTAAACAGAAGCAGAAATCTAAACACAACTGTAAAACATATATTAAATGGGCTCTCAAACCATGATAGTCAACTACTTTGAATTGAAAGTGTTAGCCCTCTTAGTGAGAACAATTCCTACAGTAAAACTTTAAGATAAATTAATGCAAATTTATCAATATGTTCTGTAATTTCCTATAAGAAGATGATTGGGACCAGTTTGAGCTCTTTGAGAATGTTAGTGACAAATATATTGCTTTTCTAAATGAAATTATCTGCCTATTCAAAGCAACCTTTCCGAATAGGACTGCCAGATTCAGACATGAAACCTATTCTAGTAAAAACTGGTTAACTTTGGGCATCAAAACCTTCTACAGAATGAAAAGGATCTGTATGCCTCACTCAAATCCAGTTATATTCTAGAAAAGGAAAAACATTACAAACTATACTGCTCTATCCTTTAAAAAGTTATAAGAAGGGCAAAGAGTATTTCTATAAAATCAGGAACTGATGTCTCTAATAATAAAATTAAAACCATGTGGGACATAATATAAAGTGAATATAATAGAGGGAAACATTCCACGTGGGAAAAATATATCTAAAAACAAAGATGATGTAACTTACCAAATGAAAGTGTTGGTATGTTGATAGACACACAAATAAACACAAACACACACACAAATTCAAGCTTTTGCAACCTACGGTTGCTTCATCAGGAAAGAGGGAAGGAGAGGGAAAGACGAAAGGATGTGGGTTTTAAAGGAGAGGGTAAGGAGTCATTCCAATCCCGGGAGTGGAAAGACTTACCTTAGGGGGAAAAAAGGACAGGTGTACACTCACACACACACACACACACACACACACACACACACACACACACACACACACACACACACACACACATCCATCCGCACATATACAAACACAAGCAGACATTTGTAAAGGCAAAGAGTTTGGCCAGAAATGTCAGTCGAGGCGGAAGTACAGAGGCAAAGATGTTGTTGAGTGTCTTTCCTCCATCCACCTAACCTTCGTAACCTCTTGGTTCATCCCTATGAAATCCCCAAACCACCTTCCCTACCCTCTGGCTCCTACCCTTGTAACTGCCCCCGGTGTAAAACCTGTCCCATGCACCCTCCTACCACCACTTACTCCAGTCCTGTAACCCGGAAGGTGTACACGATCACAGGCAGAGCCACGTGTGAAAGCACCCACGTGATTTACCAACTGACCTGCCTACACTGTGAAGCTTTCTATGTGGGAATGACCAGCAACAAACTGTCCATTTGTATGAATGGACACAGGCAGACAGTGTTTGTTGGTAATGAGGATCACCCTGTGGCTAAACATGCCTTGGTGCACGGCCAGCACATCTTGGCACAGTGTTACACCATCCGGGTTATCTGGATACTTCCCACTAACACCAACCTATCAGGACTCTGGAGATAATAACTTGCCCTTCAGTATATCCTCTCTTCCCGTTACCCACCAGGCTTCAACCTCCACAAATTTCAAGTTGCTGCCGCTCATACCTCACCTGTCATTCAACAACATCTTTGCCTCTGTACTTCCGCCTCGGTGTGTGTGTGTGTGTGTGTGTGTGTGTGTGTGTGTGTGTGTGTGTGTGTGTGTGTGTGTGTGTGTGTGTGTGTGTGTGTGAGAGTGAGAGAGAGAGAGTGTATACCTGTCCTTTTTTCCCCCTAGGGTAAGTCTTTCCACTCCTGGGATTGGAATGACTCCTTACCCTCTCCCTTAAAACCCACATCCTTCCGTCTTTCCCTCTCCTTCTCTCTTTCCTGATGAAGCAACCGTAGGTTGCAAAAGCTTGAATTTGTGTGTGTGTGTTTGTGTTTATTTGTGTGTCTATCAACATACCAATGCTTTTGTTTGGTAAATTACATCATCTTTGTTTTTAGATATATTATATAAAGTGAAATAGATAAAATCCCTGCTGCAGAAAACACCGTAGAAATTAAAACAAATGATACCATTCATGAAAATGTTGAAATAATTACTGACATTTTTAACAACCACTTTTTGGCATCAGCACTGCAAAAAAACATGTTTTGTCAATGAAGCCATGTTATCCCTTCAAAAAGCAATCAATAAAAAAACAAAGCAGCTTAAAATTCTCCTGTCACAGTACATGAAATTGAGAATATGATTAGAGAGATGAAAACCAAGAATTCTGTTGGCACTGATGGTATCTCTTCAAGATTATTTAAGGAATGCTATAAGCCAATGAGCAAAATACTGTACCATATATTCAATTAATCTACACAGTGTGAGAGAGTTCCTGAGAGACTAGAGTATGTTCTTGTCAACCCTCTCTTTAAAAAATCTGATAAACTGACATTACCAACTATCAGCCCATATCTGTTTTAACAACCAAATCTAAAATTCTTGACAAATTGGTTCACAAAAGACGTATTGACCACCTCATTCATTATAAAGTATTAAACAGTAGCCGGTTATGATTTCAACAGGGTGTATCAACAGAACAAGCTATTTTCTACTTTGCCCATCAAATCTTAAGAGTCTTCTAATAACAGATTTTATCCTGTTGTAATTTTCTGTGACCTTTCTAAGGCCTTTGATAGAGTTAACCATAAAATCCTCTTAGCAAAGGCTAAATATTATGCTATAAGTGGCTCAGCTGGCTCATAGATTAAACCTCACCTAACTGGAAGAAAGCTGAAAATCTGTCTGAATGACTCTGAGGGCCACTTTGTGTCATTTAGCTGGGACTCTATTAACTGTGGTGCTCTTCAGGGCTCTGTACTTGTCCCCTTTCTCTTCCTCATTTTCTTCAATGATCTTCCCTTGTGAAGTAGCTTTAAAACTCATTTCACTCTTTTTGCCGGTGACACCTCCATCCTCATCAACAAAACTCCCAACCAAAATCTTAAGGAATCAGCATATATTTTCTTTAATGGAGTACTTAAGTGGTCTGAAGATAATAGGTTATTGCTACATGTTAATGAGACTCAGTTTGTTAATTCCCAAGTAAGAAAGAAAGTGGAGGATCAATTAAGTATAAATGTAATTGTATTGAGTTACTACAAGTTGAGTCTTCCAAGTTCCTGGGTGTACATATTGACAGGAATCTAAAATGGTCTGAACATATTTTACAACTTCTCGAAAACTCATCAACATTCGCTGTTCATGTTATTTCCTCTATCTGTGACCAAGACATCACAAAAAATGCTTATTTTAGTTACTTCCATGCATTATTGTTGTACGGCATAGTTTTCTGGGGTACCCTGACACTTTATAAAAAAAAAAAAAAAAAAATAATGAGCTAATGAAAGGAGTCCAGTCTAGACATTCTTGTAGAAACCATTTTATAAAGTTAGGAATACTGACACCTGCATGTCAATATATCTACTCCTGTTATGTTTCAATGGTAAAAATGAGCAACTGTACAGGACTAATGATTCATACCATACCCACAATACCAGGAGGAAGATGGACTTCCATAATGAATAAAAAAATTTAGTATTATGAAAAAAGGAGTCAATTACATGAGATGCAAGGTGTTCAATGCTCTCCCACCATCACTGAAATCACTTGTCCACGAGCTTCCCAAATTTAAACAACAGCTCAAACACTATCTGATAGATAATTCCTTTTATTTGGTTGAAGAATATTTCAACTGTGTTAACTCCATTTTTCTTTTAATTAAATCTGATGTTCTCTTATGCATCACAATAGTTGGTATCATAGTTAACATTACTATGTCTTTTATGAAGCTATTAAGATCTACTTTTATTTGAATTTTTAAAGTGTAATTTTGTCTATACCTGTTGATGTGTATTTTGTCTTATACCTATATCTCCTCTTGCAAGACGGTTTTTTTGTGTGTACCTTTTGTATAATTGTAATAAACTGACATGTCCTATATTCAGGTAAATGGCTCACTGTACTGGACTTATGGGATCTAAATAAATAAATAAATAAAACATGGTTACTTTCTTAACCAGTTACATAATGTATCACAAAATCATGAAAAACTGACATTGATTGTTCTTGCATTAAGCCATAAATTTAAGATGGTAATTAAAGTGAAGTAGAAGTGGGCAGGATGTATATCACCGTGAATGGATAGTAGAAGGATTAAGGAAATGCCTTCCTGGAGTCTCAAAAATGAAGAAAGACCATGATGATGATCTAATAGTAGGTGAGTGGATGATACTGATGATATTAGAAAACATGATGGAGCAATATGGATTTCTGTAGATGAAAGTTATAAAGCATAGGAAAGCAAAGATGAGGTCTTCACGTAGCAACAGCTGTCAAATGCTTAGTAATGATAATTATAAAGGTAAATGTGAAGTAAATCTCATGATCATCAATGTGAATAGAGTAGCATCAGGTGCAACTGAACATTGCTATAGTTTACACAAGTAGCTTGCAGTGGCTGCTTCCACCTGGTAATGTATAACTTGATGCATTCCATGGCCCTGAAAATTCTCGTTCATAATAGCATTTACAGAATATAATGTGTGAATGAATGAACAAGAGAACTCAACTTCTTATCTTCTTCTGAATCTGACTGTGGGAGAGAATCTCTTAAACAAAGGTATACATGGCATTATAGAAATGTGAGTGGTATATTTTGACAGATGTAAGGAAACTGAATTTTTCCTGAATATCTACTTCTCACATTTAAAAAGTTTTAATTTACCTATAAATGTAGGTCCAAGAAAATACAAGTAATGTGATGATATAAATTTATAGCCTACAAATATGAGTTAATAAGTCCATAGGTAATGTTAAAGGTAATCTGAATGCATCACTGAGAAGGAGAAAATGGAGCATTATATAACCACTTACCATACTATATAATTCCTTCTTCATGAAGGGCTTAATAAGGAGCATTATTTTATCAATAACTGGTATCACATTCACAATATGTATTGCTTTTAATCTGACAGGCAGACCTTCCTGAAATATAAGAGAAATTCTGAGTCTTAGACAAATAATTTGTGATTCAGCAATATGACATATGTAACTTCAGACAAGTTCTGAAATCTTATCTACCTTACCTGAACATACTGGAAAAATTTGTGAAGTAGTAACAGGTTCACTCGTGCGATATGTCCAAGTTTCACTCCTACCATGTCAAACATAATGATGTAACCAGGGAGGGCACCATCTAGGTGATTACAAGCATCAATCGTCATGTATATGAGTTTGACAGAATCAGAAAAGAAGTACTTAGAGGGCTCATAGAGTCGAAGACTGTGGAACAGTATCCGATACCCATGTGGGTCTCTTGCAGGAAACGTATTTACATACCTGAAAGATGAAAGAATGAAGCATAAAATAAATATTACTCTTGATGAAAAATTAAAGGTACATTAACATAATTAGTGACTTTTTAAATTAATACAAGTAAATATCTTTTAATGAATCAGATTTCCTCACACTTTTTCTGTACTGATTAAGTTTTCAAGTTTTTTTCTTTCTCTTCCCCCCCCCCCCCCCCCCCTCCGCATTTCTCTTTCTCTTTATTCTTCTTCTCCTTTTTCATCATTATCCAGTGGTATCACCTGGGCACAGACAGAAATCTTTAAAAGAATCAGCATGGAACAGAGTATGAAATGAGCATAAGGAATTTGACATTTGTTGTCCCATTTGAAGGCCAGCTGGTACAGTGACATCACAGACATTGAGTTTTGATTCCAGTTATCCATTTTTTGTTTATGGAGTGTCTTCTATATTTGATTTTATATAAATGTTTTGAGAATGGCTAAAATGTTACAGTCTATTGTGTCAGCCTCTGAACAAGAAATAAAGAACTGACATGTGCAAAGGTTTCTTGTTTTAGTGATTTATGTTTAGGGCTTCACACTTTTGTCACTAAAATGTAAATGTCATGCAATTAGGGCCTCCCATCGGGTAGACCATTCGCTGGGTGCAAGTCGATTTGACGCCACTTTAGCGAATTGTGTTTCGATGGGGATGAAATGATGATGATTAGGATGACACAACACCCTGTCCCTGAGCAGAGAAAATCTCTGACCCAGCCGGAATCTAACCTGGGCCCTTAGGATTGACACTCTGTTGCGCTGACCTCTCAGCTACCAGGCGCAGATGGTTTTGTCGCTGAAGTAGTAGGTTATCCAAGCTCATTACTCATTATCCAATTTCATTATTCAGTGGTGTGTTGTGACCTGCATAGTACTTTTAATATAACTACTAATTTATGGCAGTAAATTTTGCTGCTTGAAAAATGGCACTGAACTATAACAGTATTCGTATTTCATATTCTTAATGACTTTGATGGGTATCACTGGTAAATAAATTACTAAAATTGAAAACAATGGGCACTGAACCAATGGGTTGAAGACAATGGGTGTTGAAATGCCACAGAAACTGATAATGCAATATGCAATGATCACCAATCCCCAGAAAAAGTAATAGTTATTCAGAGAGACACCACCATATAGCAGAAATCTATAAAACCATTCAAAATCATCATATGGTACTTAAAAATATGCACATATCAATGGAAAAATGAATCAGTTCATGCAGTGATGCAGATATGAACATTTTAAACCAGTTTGGCTGTTAACGTTGATTGACACTTACGTATTTGGTGATGAATTTTAACAACTGCATCTGTGACTGGAAAAAAAAGCAACAGGCAGTAAAAAACTGAAGTAAATTTTTCTTTCATGCTCCATTATGAACTTCAGTATGATTTCACAGTATGTATTCAAGGGTTATTTGGTATGGTCTCCACAACCAAGGGTTAAATTCCCACTTTTGATATATGGTAGTTAATTATACAAGGCTCATTTCAAAAGTCCTGCATACTGTGCATGCACAATCACTATGGTGATGTGATCTAATTGAAATTCATATCAGTCATGAGCAAGACTTTAGTGTGATAACCATCTGTGTGTTTGCTGGTTCATGTGTCTGGGTCATGAGTAACTCAGTTTTAAAATGTAAGCTCAAATCAAGTCAGGTCAGATTACATGTAGTGACTAGCATTCTTACATCAAAATCGAATCCATACATGGAAAAAAAAAACCTACATAAATTTACAACACTTCGAAGGAGGTTGGTGGGACACTGAAGTCTCAGTCATCACAATGGAGAAGTTCTGACTCTCTATGCCCAAAAACATTTCACCTCCAACAGTCATAGGTGAAACTGAAGATGATCTTGGTGTGTGACATGTATGAGTCATAGCTACAAATCAAGTGCTCCAGGGACATCTGTAGCAGGTTCAAACTACAAGCTGCTCCTGCAAAATACTTTGCATTTGAATATTCATCAAAGAATACCTGACATATCTGCAGCTCTTGCCTTCATTTTTCATGATAATGGGAAACCATATATTGCCCTACCAGTGAAAGAAGCCTTTGACAAATATGGATGGGAAATACTTCCCCACACATAATTCCCCAGTTCTAGTATGAGCCAATCACATAATTTATAAATTGAAGAAACAACTGCATGGAAAAGATTTTGACACAACTAATGAAGTGTCCAGCGTGGTGACCCTAGTAACTAGACAGCACAACAGCATAGGTGTCCTATCCAGAATACAGATGTTGCCAAAATAGTGGAAAGCTGTCATAAGGAAGAGTGGAGATTATATTGTAGGTCTATAAAGGTATTTTGAAATACAAATTGTTTTCTTCAGTTTTATCTTACAGTATTCAGAACTTTTGAAATGGCCCTTTTATCAAAACAGAGATTCAGTTAAGGAAACTATAAAATTATGAGACAGATAGCTGACAAGTACTGCACTTAAGAGGGAAAACTCCCCATCACATGCCCTCAGATCTAGTGGTAAGATGGCTCAATGGACAGCCCGTCAAACACTGAACACAGATCAAGCATGAAAACAGCAAGGAAGGGGTACTGAACTATGAAAAATAGCAAAATAGAAACAGAGAATGGTACAAGCTTAACACGTGCAATATTCAGCAATCATTACCAGCTGCAGCATCATGGTTAAGTGGTCACAGGATTGGACTATGAAGCAGACAAGCTGTGTTCAAAACTTTCTCATGCCATTTTTTTTTTTTTTTTTTTTTTTTTTTTTCACAACATTGTGAACTGTCCATCCGTAGTCTTGGCAGGATACCGGTACTGGTATTCACTTTCAAATAGCTCTGTTAGCAGCACTACATTTTGCATTTCCTGAAGAAAAGTACTGGTGAATAATTATGTCTCTTATTTTTAACAGGAGGTTATTGTCACCATCATCGCTTTTTTCACAGTGCTAGTCTACTTATCGGAAATTTCTGCAGACTTTTATGCTTCAATGAGGCCAACAACATAGCAAGGTCATGTTGACTAATGTTACAATGACAGATCAGCCAATCTCCCAGACTGTTGGTCCTGCAACTACTGAAATGGCTTACAATATAATGAGACTTGAGCTTACTGAACAAAATTATTTTTTATCCCATATCAGTTTACAAACATGTGATACATCATTTTTGCAGAAGAACTTGAAACAATAAAAGACTTTACAGTTATTGCTGGTTCATTATCTGTTTCAAATCAGCAAGAGTTTTTTGTATATTAAAAGTTGAAAACATGGAATCACAGAACCATCTTGACAATTTCATGTCAGAAATTGACAAAAATATACAGGAACATAATTTAAAACGGGAATTATTTTAAAAAATAATGTAAGTTTCCATTATTTAAAATTTCCTGTAACAACAAATACAATGACATGAATGATACAAGTTCAGTTTGTAATTTGCATCCCACAGGGATACAAGTTCCTATTTTATCTACAAACAGTATTGTTTTCAGTTAACATTATCATCTTTGCAAGCAGTCTGTACATCTCTGGCCCTAAGGAAAGTGGATGTGATTCAATACTTTCTTGCAACAACACTCTCATATCAGTTCAGATATATAACAGGTGTGACTGCTAGATACTGTTTGGTGGAAAAATGTTCAGACCTTTTGAACATGACCTTCTGACTGTGAGATAAAATTTTTTCAGAATAATGTGAAATTATGCATATAATGACAGTATGGCAAGAAGCAACGAAAAAACTGATGCATACATATCAAAGTGGTCACAGGATTGGACTATGAAGCAGACAAGCCGTGTTCAAAACTTTCTCATGCCATTTTTTTTTTCACAACATTGTGAACTGTCCATCTGTAGTCTTGGCAGGATACCGGTACTGGTATTCACTTTCAAATAGCTCTGTTAGCAGCACTACATTTTGCATTTCCTGAAGAAAATCTAAAAAATCAGCCTGGCAGACCTCCGAAGCTACAAGCAACACTTTGACACTTTAGGTGAGCATATTTTTGTGTCACTGATCCATTTCTTGCAGGAATGCATGCATATTAGTTGCACTGAATTAGCAGTTAGTCAACTAGAATAGTGCATCAAGAGTTATGCACTATTGGGGAAAGAGTGTTTCAGGTTGCTGCCTCTCTTCAGGAACCATACATTTGTCTGGACACTCCACAAATACCCCCCACCTCCATCCCTCTGTTAGTGGTCTAAATCAGTGAGGAACACAAGCCACCTTGGCAAGGTCCATAATTACTGTAGCTAAATGCTATAATTTTGTTGACTTTCAATGTTTAAGTTTGAATAATTCATACAGAATTTTTATATGTTCAAATATAGATGTCTGTATCCTTTTTAAGCTGTGCTTCATTACCATCAATTTTTCCAGTGCTACATATTTCACTGGCATTCCTATTCTGCACAGAATCCTGCCCCTCTATGAATGATTTGACCCATTAGCTACCAGAAGCCCCACAGAAAATCTGTAAATGTCTGGTATTCTGTATCAGTGCTATCATTTATGAGCCACAACATTTCTTAATTCTCGGGCGTACCCAGCGAGGGGGGGGGGGGGGGATATTCGCAGTTTTATACTAGTTTACTGTTTTATTTAATAAGAAATGCTGCATGTTTTCTCGAATTGTACAAGTGCATTCTTGTATTTAAAATGTTTATTAAAAGCAGTTTTTCACTGGTTTACTGTTTTATTTAATAAGAAGTGCTGTATGTTGTCATGAGTCCTTGTTTCCTGAGACTAGTATGACCTGCCCCCCCCCCCCCCCCCCTCCCCAGTTCAGATCCTGGGTACGCCCTTGGAGCCAGTATGATCATCAATGACTGTCTCTGATCTTCATTTTAGAGTGTAACCAGCTCTTTTCTCAGTAGGGTGTTAAAAAAGTGGCCTGTAGATTTATATGTCCAATTGCAGCAGCTTTTGATGTATTGAACATTCAAACCAGCAGTCTCACTTAAGAATATCTTGAGCTATGGAGGGAAAGAAGTGATAAACTGAAACTCTTGAGGCAGCCCTAGGAGGCATGCACAAAGGCACACAATTTTTAACCTACCATAAATGTTCATAATCCTCTGCATTGCAAGCATAGTCATATTATCTCTTCACAGGGACAGCAATGCATCCTACTGTCAATTATCTGATTTTCCAGGATTAACAGCCAATAATGTAACATGGCAAATAAGAATAGCCTTTGTAAATAGATTTACATTCTGCTGGCAGCAAGTAAATAATGGTTCCCCTTTCGAAAATTACTGGGCATTCATGTAAATATTAAGCAAGCAGTTGCCTAATATTGAAGCTGTAGCAACTTATTTCATAGTAGTAGCTTTTTTATTAACTGCACTGCATTCCTTTATAACCTGTCTAACTAACATCAAATACAATATACTGCATTACTGACAGATGCTGTCAAGAGAGTGTACAGGCAACTATTTCTCTCTGTTTGTTTACTGCACTCATTCCATGTTCTGCTCATTCTCCTTCAATGCAAGTTTCATACCATTTTTTAATGTCAAGACCAAGTTACTTCTGGGATGTAAAACAAGAAATCCAATATTTTTTGGCAGTACCTTGCTCCTGAAGAGAGCTATGGAAGTAACCACAATTAAGATATATCTAAATTTGATAGGGCAAAAAAACTCAAAACATGTTATACACAAATAGCACCACAGAAGCTTAGTATGTGGTAGTAGTGTATATACAAGCGAATTCCGTAAACCAAGTTCAGCATTTGATGAAGTTGCAGAAATGGTTATTAGAAGCAAAAGTATGGTTCTAACAACAATTGCTTGCATATCTTACCCATCACATTGAAATGATTTTCTTTTGTTATGTACTTCTACATGTCAGTTGTTATTATAATTATACTTATCAGGACAGAGACTTTCATAATACATTTCCAACAGTTGACAGTAAACTTAATATGATTCATAATATTTTTCAGTAGTCCAAAATAAACTGACAACAATTTAAAATCAATTTTATCCAGTTTGCAGCAAATTTTCAACTTCAATGCACGTTTGTGCTTTGAAAAGAACAATTCATTTTGATTGTTCTTGAGCACCAGGAATGCCCCTGATATGACTTTGCAGATCATCTCATTTCTGATTTTCTTTTGTACACTTATATCTTCATCCAGCTCCAGAAACAAAACTTTTATGGTGTTCTCCATCATACTGGAAGTACATAGCATTCCATATGACTGACAGAATATCCTTCAGTTGCTCCTCCAAAACAACATAACCCTTGGAAAAAAACTGAAGTATTTTAAATATGTCCTAGCTTTGAAACAATCCAGTGAAAAACAAATGTCTACATGGTTTTTTTTATTTCAAATGATCATTTCTATCATCTCTTGAAATAATGATATTTCCTCCTGAGACACAGTACATAAATAATGAGCTTAAGCACCCCAAAAAATGAACAATTAAGACCATGCCCATGGCGAATAAATCCTTAAAAAGAAGACAGCACTATCTTTACTTTAATGTGAAATTTTATTCTTATTCTGTTGTGAATATCTTGCTCCCACATATATTGCATAATTTCTGTTAGATTCTTCACAACAAATTAGTTTTGTCACAATGGAAAATAGGAGAGAGAGAGAAAGAGAAAGAAAAAAATAACTATGTGCAGTCGTACATTCATAACTTGTGTTAACCATAATAACTTTTCCAGTGCTCTTTAAATAGGATGAGTAGTGTCTTACACTCTTCAATATTTACATGAAAAATGTTCTGTTTAATTTTTTTATTTCCTAAGTGACACAGTTTTATACATGTTAGTTGCCTAATGTTGCCTATCAATTGTTTCCAAAATTTCTCTACATCCATTTGTAAAATCAATATCTAAATTAGTTTTCTCCAATCTCCCAACAATTTAACTGCCAGTGACTGGCACAGAAGATTGAAAGACCAGCATTGCATGTGGAGTTTCAACAAAGCTCACAATTTGCAGCATTGTCCCCAAAACTGATTGTGGTCCTCTGGTTCTGAGTTGAGTGGAAGGACTGAACTAGAGATTTCAAAGGTTATGTGACAGGCAAGGCTGTGGCTTCCTGGACTTGCAACATAGGGATGAGAGGTGTTGCGTCACCCTAAATAGGTCAGGTGTGCACTACACATCAAAGGCTGCTATTCAGGTAGCTGTCTGTGTGTGATGCACATAAGGGTTTTTTAGATTAGGCAACTCTCCATCCAATTCAGAAGATGAAAGCTGTAGGAAACATACAAGTATCACTGTAACATCGAAAGAAATGCCTCCCACAGGTGAGAGTATTAAAATCCTAATGGTAAACTGCCGAAGCATTCAGAATGTCAGAGTTTGAAGTGCTCATAAGAAGCAGTGAAGCTCACATAATACTATGTACAGAAAGCTGAAATTGATACCAGTGAAATTTTTTGGGCAAATTTTAGTGTATATCAAAAGGATAGGCAAATGGGAAATGGAGGTGGTGCATTTGTCACAGTAGACAAGAAACTCAAATACATCAAGGTAGAAATTGTAGCTGCACATGAGATTGGGCAAGAATGAGCATCAGGGGTGGGCATAAATTGATAATTGGATCCTTATATCACCCACCAAACTCATCTCCTGATGGAACTGAGAATTTTAGAGAAAACCTCAGTTCACTTGTATGTAAGTTCCCCAATCATACTGTAATCATTGGTGGAGACTTTAATCATCCAACTATCAACTGGGAAAATTACAGTTCTGTTAGATGTGGCCATGATAAGACATCCTGTGAAACATCTGAAAACACCTAGAACAGATAGTTAGGAACCCCACACATGATGGAAATGTATTTGATCTAATGGCAACAAATAGACCTGACCTCTTCAATGATGTCCACATCATAACTGGTATCAGTGACCATAACACAGTTGTGGTAGCAATGATTACCAAAGTGCAAATGACCACTAAATTAAGCAGAAGTACATTTATGTCCAGTAACCAGATAAAAATCAGTAGTGTCATATCTCAATGAGGAACTTGAAACTTTCAGAACAGGGCAGGAGAATATAGAGGAACTCTGGCATGGTCAATCTAAAGATACTTCTAAAGAAACAGAGATTACTGCATAATAGTGGTAAGACAAAGCATAGGACTATAGAGAGATGCTGAATGAAATGCATTTGGCCATTAAGAGAGCAATGGGTGATGCCTTCGATGACTAACATAGCAGAATATTGTTAAGTGGTCTTTCACAGAACCAAAAGAAATTCTCGTCATATGTAGAGGCTGTTAGTGGTACCAAAGTTAGTGTCCAGTCCCTAGTGTATGAGACAGGAAATGAAATTGAGTATAGCAAAACAAAAGCTGAAATGCTTAACTCCATTTCCAAATATTCCTTTACAAAGGAAAATGCAGGACAATTGCCCCAATTGAAACCTCCTTCCACAGGAATGATGAATGAAATAGGTATTAGTGTCAGTGGTGTTGACAATCAGCTGAAATCATTACAACTGAACAATGCTCCAGGCCCAGATGGAGTTCCTGTCAGATTCTATACTGAATTTTTGGCTGAGTTAGCCCCTCTTCTAACTATCATGGATTCCTCAAACAAAGAACAGTGCCCAGTTCTTGGAAAAAGCACGGGTCCACAAAACTACTGCCCAATATCCTTGACATCAATTTGTTATAGAATCTTACAAGATATTATTAGCTCAAACATAATGAGGTATCTTGAACAGAATGGCCTCCTCAATGCCAACCAGCATGCATTTCAAAAACATTGATCATGTGAAACCCAGCTCCACTTTTCTCACATGACATACTGAAAGCTTTGGATCTAGGTCATCAGGTAGATGCAGTATCTCTTGATTTCTGAAAAGCATTTGACTCAGTACCACACCTACACTTACTGTCAAAAGTACAATCATATGGGTTATCAAGTGAAATTTGTGACTGGATTTAGGACCTTTTGGTAGGAGGGACACAGCATGTTATCTCGGATGGAGAATCGTGATCAGATGAGGAAGTAACTTTGAGTGTGTCCCAGGGAACTGTGTTGGGACCTTTGCTGTTCTTGTTGTATATTAATAGCCTTGCAGACAATATTAACAGTAAAATCAGGTTTTTTTGCAGATGATCCAGTTATCTATAATGAAGTACTATCTGAAAGAAGCTGCATTAATATTCAGTCAGATCTTAATCAGATTTCAATGTGATGCAGAGATAGGCAACTTGCCCTAAATGTTCAGAAAGGCAAAATTTTGCACTTCACAAAACGAAAAAAATATAGTATCATATGACTATAATGTCAATGAGTCATTGTTGGAATCAGCCAACTCATACAAATACTTGTGTGTAACACTTTGTAGGGTTATGAAATGGAATGATCACAGAGGTTCAGTTGTGAGTAAACCAGATGGTAGACTTCAGTTTATTGATAGAATACTGGGAAAGTGCAATCAGTCTAGAAAGGAGATTGCTTACAAACCACTCATGCCACCAGTTTTAGAATATTGCTCAAGCATGTGGGACCTGTACCAGGCAGGACTAATAGGGGATACTGAACGTGTACAGAGAAGGCCAGTACAAATGGTCAAAAGTTTGTTTAATATGTGGGAGAGTGTCACAGAGATACTGAAGGAACTGAACCTTAATACTCTTGAAACTAGGTGTAAACTATCTGGAGAAAGTCTATTAACAAACTTTCAGGAACCAGCTTTAAATGATGATTCCAGGAATATACTAAAACTACTTATGTAGCACTCACATAGTGATCAAAAGGATAATATTAGAATCATTACTGCACACACTGAGACATTCAGCCAATCATTGTATGTGCACTCCATATGGGAATGGAACATGAAGAAATCATAATCACTGGTGCAATGGGGTGTACCCTCTGCCACACACCTCAAGGTGGTTTGCAGAGTATAGATGCAGATGCAGAGCTAATTCACCTGTCAGAGTGTATTTTTGTTTTTCAGACATGTTTTGCCTTAACCATTTTGTCTACACCTATTGGAAGAATCTAAAACATCCAGAGTCGAAAAATTACCTAATTTTTGTGTGTGAATAAAAATGTGAATGATGACAGTTAACCATGAAGGATGATTATCTTGTTACATAATAAATATGCTTTGATCATGCAGAAAAATGTATGATTTAAAACAGTTGTAGGGTAAAATATTGAAGTGAATATAATACTCACACAGATTCTAATGCTGTTTGAAGATTCTTCCTGTTAACATCTCTATCAGCAAAGAACTCTGGAATCTTGTTTCGCATTGAGAAGTACACTTTGATTGTATCTTTTGTTTTATCTAAATCATAATAGCAGCTATGATGTATAAGGTACAGTATTTTATCTGAAAATAAGCAGTACAAAATATATTAGTGATTAATATACAATGACATCCCACAGAAGAAGAATTCTGTAATCTTTTTCTTGACTCATGAGTTACAACGTAAGGTGCAATAGAGTTTTTCACTATAATTCTAGTCACAGACCACCAGTGTTTATCAATCAATGTCTTTGTGATTCAGCTCCTTAGTTCTGCATTGGTAGAAGCTGTTTGTGTCCATACATTGCCAACCTTACTGCCTGAACAACACTATTTGCAGTAGCGCTGTGGTAACCATTAGTTTTTCAGAATTGATAACTAATTTACTGCAATAAATATTATTGTTTAACATTTAAATAAGCTGCTTTAAATTGTGAGTAATTAAATCATTAAAATGTTCATTATTTTTGTTTGTCACTTCTATTTTTGCACAGTGCAAGGCTCATATAGATTAGCAGCACTGTTTGGGGTAAGCAGAGTTTGTCAACTCTGCATTACTCCTAAGACAACATATAGAGGGAGTTTGATTATTATTCATACAAATCAAATGGGCGAGTAGAGGTCAACAAGCTGGCCAGTGTGGCCGAGCAGTTCTAGGCGCTTCAGTCTGGAACCGCGCGACTGCTACAGTCGCAGGTTCGAATCCTGCCTCGGGCATGGATGTGTGTGATGTCCTTAGGTTAGTTAAGTTTAAGTAGTTCTAAGTTCTAGGGGACTGATGACCACAGATGTTAAGTCCCATAGTGCTCAGAGCAATTTTTTTAGAGGTCAACAAAACAAGTAAATAATCCTAAGAAACATAGGCCCAAAAACCAATGACTTCCCTGGTATAGTCTACTATGATTGAGTTTGTGAACAACTTACAACAGAATCCACTAGGATTCAAATTACAGACTTACACTTGAGGACAAACACACTACAACAAGTGTATGAATGACAGGGTTCACCACATCTCCTCATCAGTGCATGTACATGTTTAAAAATCTTAGTCATTGACACTATCAACAGGGCTTCAATACACCAAAGCTTTTAAATACCTACACACACACACACACACACACACACACACACACACCCACACACACACACACACACACACATGCGCGTGTGCCATGACAGTCATAGCATGTATGTTCTCATAAGCACAAAGGTGTTTGTTGCAGATGTCCACAACACCATCTTGAGTAAAACACACTTCATTTGTAAATAACACATACGTAAGGAACTGCGATTATTCCCACACTGTGTAAGTGTCCATTGCAGATGGCAACCTGGTCTCAAAAGTATGTGAGTGGAGGCCAAAAAATGTTCATCTGCAGCATTGCTAGCACTTGTAATACCTTCTCGTCCGCTCATGGTGTGGACACTGTTCTTGGTCGATCTGCACGCTGCATGTTGGGTTCCAACGAACCAGTCTTTTGCAGTCACTGATTGGAACTCATGACCATTCTACTGTTTAGCTGTCTTCTCTGAGGACATGCTTGATGATACAATCATGCTGCCTCCCATGCACTGACAAAACATATCCATGCATGAAGTGGATGTCAGCCATTTCTACATTTGAAAATATGTGTGGAGCCATTGCAACCACTTCAAATGCTACATGTGAAAACTGCATTCGCTGTTCATAATGGGAATGGGTATCTGGAATGTGAGGCCATGTCCATGCTGCAGCTTCATTGTTCACTTATCGCTGACATAGCTTGGAACTTGAGCTGCGATTGGTTGCTGCAGTGTGTTATAGCAAGAAAAAATGTGATTTATGGAACAGAGTGCTTTATAGAGCCAACATAAAGTACAATAAAGTACAGGTTGTATGTAGCACTGAACACATTGAATGGACAACAGTAACTCAGGTTACAGGATAGACTGAGCACTCATTTGCAATTGCTTAAATAATACTGTTCCTTTAGTGGCTCACCAGAGCACACCACAGGGCCAATCCAGTTAGCCTCTATAAGAATGCTAGACACAGAAAAATACATGGTACAGAAAAAAATGCATGTTACAGAAAAAAACACTGGTACAGAAAAAAAGCACTGGTACCAAATAAGTGCTGGTACTGAAAAAGAGCATTCATACCAAAAAAGAACACTGGTGCCCTGAAAAAAATAAAGCACTGATCTCACAGGGCACTGAGATTACAAATTGTGGAAAACACCAATGATATCGCTGATGTCCATTTCCTCCCTCAATGATGGCGGTTGCTGCAGCATGTGGTGGGCAGGCACCAGTGAGTAGGGGTGGAAGTGGTGAGGGAGCAGTTTGGTGTGCCATTCCACCTATTGTGAGAAGCCCTAGGGCAGGACCAGGGATGGCATCTCAATAGCAATGTCCTCATTGAGGTTTGTAGTCCATTCAGGAGGCATCAATGGGGCTCTCAGAGATGATGGCTGCACACGACACAGCAATTTAGGCAGCAGTGGCTGTGTCATAAAGTGCAATGGGGTTTGCACTGGCAACAGCAGTCGAGCAGTGGGGGCACGGGGGCAGAGGCAGAGATCCAGACATGGATCCAACAGGAAGCAACCACCCCCCCCCCCTCCTGTGGTGCTAATTGGATCATCTGAGACACAGGAACAGGCATCAGGAGTGGTGAGGATGGGGGAGGCAGTGTGGCCTCTGGGGAGAACAGGCTGCACTGTGCGCAGCCACAACTGGTAGAAGTGGTGGGATGCCCACCTGACAGGAGTGTGGCCGATGTACAGCCACCAGTCCTGGAGAGGCTTGATGATGGCAGGAACCCAGTTTGGCCTGCAGCTGAAACAATGAGCACAGACAGGCACACCTAGCTGTAACCATCACGGAAGCAGTGACATGGCGGATGCAGCAACAGATGCAGCAAGTGAAAGAGAGTCTGTGGTTGGCATTGATGTAGCAGCTGCACCGAGCTCTTGTTCCCCACCTGAGTTAAATGGTAAAAACTCAATAATGGTCTAAGGCAGCTTCAGGGGACTTGCCGGATACATACTTCCGCTTGTGAGTTTTAAATGTCCAAACCATACGTTTGATTGATTTAGAAGGACCCAGAAAAATCAATATATAAATGGTCCCACAGGTCTGTGGCACTGGCAAGGGGGAAAATAAGCCTGTGGGGCCACTTGTTGCTGAACACAGTGAGTGCAATTGGCAATAAGCTGCTTAATGTCCACATCTACCCCAGTCAATACATGTGTGGCAGGCCAAAGCTTTGGTGTGAGAGGTCCCATACTGACCGACATGTAGAAGCCACCGTACATTACAGTGTAAGGAAGTGGGAATTACAACCCAGGGAGCAGTGTCCTCTAACAAAAAAATCCCATCAAACAGAAAGGTGGTGCTGGAGGGAGAAGTAATTATTCAAGGGGTCTGAGGCACAGCCCAGGGGTTTCTCTGGTCAACCATGCTCCACAAAAGAGAGGACCTGATTAAATACAGGATCTGTGGCAATGGCTGATGCTACCTTGGCACAAGTGATGGGAAAACCATGACCACCCTCTTGTTCCCCGTATACTAGGTCTGGCCTGATCAGAAGGCAACAAAGGGCATTGGTGTTTGCGTGTCACACTGTTGGCTGGTAATGGATCTGATATTGATAACAAGAGAAGAAAAGAACCTGCTGCTGCAAATGATGCACTACCTCATCTGGCACAGAACCAGAAGGGTTAAAAAGAGCAACCAATGGCTTGTGATTTGTGAATAAATGGAACTTAGAACCATAAAATAAGACATGAAATTTCTTGAGGGAAAACACAATTTCTAAAGCATCTTTTTTAATCTGAGAATACCAATGCTGAGTGGGAGTTAAAGCCTTAGAAGCACATGCAAAGAGTCATTCAGAGATGCCCATGTATTTGTGCATGAACATCTTGCTAAGACCATGCTGAGAGGAAATGCAGCCAACATGAGGTGGTGACCTGGCCGAAAAGTGGCCAGACATGGGGAATATTGAAACTTAGATTTACACAAAGCAAATGATTGGCCACAATCTAGGGACCAGAAAAAAACACACACTTTTATGCAAAAGTGTGTGCAGGGGCTGAGCAACAATGGGTGCATCTGGTAAAAACTTTTGATGGTACACAACTTTTCCTAGAAACTTCTGCAGTTCCTTAATGGAGGTCGGCTGTGGCAAAGCCGCAATTTCATCACCACATTGATGCAACTGCTTGACTCCTGTGTGAAAAACCATAATACCTAGGTATCAACTGATGGCTGAAAAAATTGAGATTTGGAAAGATCGCACCTGAGACCCACAGACTGCAAAACAGAAAACAATGATTGCAGATCGCTGTAGTGGTCTTTGCTGGAAGAACCTGAAACAATGATGTCATTAAGGTAAATGATGCAGCTGTGCATGGAGGCTATCAGCTGGTAAATGATGCAGCTGTGCATGGAGGCTATCAGCTGTTCTAAAAGAACACTGAAAAATTGTGGGCACCCTAGCATTGATATTGGTATAGGCCGAAAGGTGTATTGACAATGAGAAGGCCTCATCCAAGGGGAGCTGGAGGTACACTTCTGACAAATCAATCTTGGAAAAGTAGTGGCCATCTTATAATTCTGCAAGCAACTTGTCAGGGTGGGGAAAAGGGTATGTATCTATTATGGGCTGTGGATTAATCATGACACTGAAGTTGCCGCAGAGATGAAGCTTGCCTGTCGGCTTCTTAATGATGACAAGTGGTGTAGCCCATTTGCTGAAACTAATAATCTGAATGACATTGAGCAACATCAAATGGTCTAATTTGGCCTTGACAATCATGCAATGTGATGGGCAGCTGCCGCACCTGGAAACAACGGCCTCTTTCACACTAATATGAGACAAAACCAGTAGCACAACCAAGTCCAGGGGAAAACAGCAATGAAAACTCAGAGCAGAGGGACTCCAATTGCATATGGAGCTTGATTTGACACTAAATTTACCTCATCAGCAATGGAGAAGCCAAAAGCGTTGAATGCATTTAACCCAAACAAGTCTGCAGTACGGGAATAATCCACAACAATGGAGGTGAGAGGGTGAACAACAGATTTGTAGGATCCAGGAGTAGAGAACTGACCTATGATCAGAATCTGCTGTTTATTGTAGCTAACCAACTTCTGTGAAACCTGTGTGGGGGTATCAGAGTAAAAGTCCTCGTATTTTTGTGCATCTACTAAGGTTGCTGTAGCTCCTGTACCCACTGACATTTTTAGTTGTTTATTAAACACACGCAAGTCAATAAACAGTTTGTTCTGGGAGACAGTCATTGTAGAGATACAGTTTATGCCACTTTGTACTACTGTGTCTGGCACTTCTAAACAGGAGTTACATACTGATGCAATATGGCCTTTATTTCAAGACTTGTTGCAAGCATCCCGAAGCTTACTGCACACAGTACACTCATGTTGGATGAAGCAGTACAGGCAAGACAGACGGGGAGTGAGGCAGCCTGTTGCAGCCATGGCTGTAACTGAAGTTGCCCCATGTGATGCTCAGTCAACAATTGTACTACTGAAACAGTTTCCCTGTCATCCTGAACACTTGCAGCATGCCTAACAGGTGTTGACTGAGCAACTTCCCATATCTCCTCCCATGCAGCAATCTGATTGCCTGCAGCTCATGAGACTTCAAAGGACTGTCCCATATTGAGCACATCCATAAGTGTTGGATTTTCACACTGAAGTGCTTTTTTATGGACTCCCCAGTCTGGTGCCAAATGAATAATAACATCAGACAACATGTGATCAGCATAGGGTTCATGATGGGTATTAGTGACAAATTTACGATGATGGTTCAACCTGCATAATTCTGCAACCCAGGCTTTGTAAGATTGGCTTGGGCATTTCTGACAATGGTAAAACTCTACACACATCACAGTGTCATGAGTTCTGTCACAGTAATAAGCTGAGAGAAGCTTACACTTTTCATCAAATGATAAACTGGTTGGTTCTTGCAAAGACACAAGTTGGCACAACAACTGATGCATGCACAAAAGTCGGGAAAGACAGAAAGCTTTACAACAATTTTCCATCGTCTATGCAGAAAACCTGGAAATGTTGGTGTAACTATGTCTCATAGGATTCCCAGTCTTCAGCCGATTCATCAGATGTCAGGAATTGCAATTGTTGCCCTGTTGAAAGGGTAACCTGCTGCAAAGATGCAGATGCTACTTTATTGAGAGTGGTGTTGAGAGCCTGCTGTTGTTCTGTGAAAGCTTGCTGCTGGACAAAGGTACATTGAAGTATTTCTTTCATTGAGATGTTTGCTGTGTGACTTCATGCTGACTCTAACACATGGAGGAAATGTAACACTAACCTGTTACCACGTTTGTTATAGAAGGAACAAACACAATTAATGGAACATAGCACTTTATAGAGCCAACATAAAGATACAGTGAAGTACAGGTTGCACGTAGCAGGTTACAGAACAAGCCAAGCACTCATTTGTGATTGCTTAAATAATACTATTTCTTTGGCGGCTCACCAGTGTGTGCCAGGGGGCTGACCCAGGTGGTCTCTATAAGCAGGCTGGGAACTGCATGGATGGGCAATCTATGAAGTTGCACACATCATGAGTGGAAGTACATCACAATGTCACTCCTTGTTTCCAACCAGTGACAGTAAAGTCCTGAACTAAGAGATAGTGATGTGCCTTCAGCAAAGCTGTAGCAAAAATGTAGTCTTAGACATTAACAATGCTGTAGGCCTAACATTATTTTTTCTGCATTTGTGCATACTTTGTATTGGTAAAACCTTTGGTTTCCAGAACTTATGTTTATTGTGGTTATTTGCTTGTTTCATCATCCTCTACTCACACCTTTTGCTTGTACCTACAACAGTCAAACAGTTCACACATTCTGGGTGGAGTTTGATGGCTCCACTTTTCACACATTCCAATGGTTATCACATTCAAGAAAAAAGTTTACATATGTATTTTAATACCTGCAAATATTACACAAATATTTTTGCTGAAAAAAAGAAAGAATATTGGCTCTCTTTAAACTATTACAGTACATGGAAGAATGTTGTTAAATGGACTGCATATGAAATACAAAGTCAAATACAGACTAGCTGGTTTCTTTTTATTGATTTAGTTGCTGGCTCAAGTAATTCCACTGTAATTCAAAATATTTGTTTCTCTACCAAAATTTATTATGAGGAAAGATATAGCCCCTTTGTAGTTGACAGAGAGAGATGATGTTGATTATTTCACAAGTTATTATGATAGGACCACTGTTGTTTAATGTTTGCCTTAGCAATGTGGCAAATATTACCTTAGACTGTTTAACAGATAACTTTATTCCCTACAATAATATGTCTCTTGAAAGTGTTACATGTAATCTCCTCCATTCCCAAAAAGGTTGATGTTTTATTTAGTAACTTCCAGTCTGAAATGCAGGGAAAGAAAAGAACTGTGTCCGGCAACACACAAGGTCTATCCAAAGGTCTATTGAATGGACTCATAAGTAAATGGCAGTGTGAGTTAAAGACGGTACACATTCACAAAAATAAAGTACTACATAGCATCAAATGTACTAATGAGGTGCAGATGTGTGTGCTGCAGACACTCAAACACGATGAGGATAAAAACAGTACGTAATACGGTGGCCTGCAATATTGGTTAAAAGTTTATGGGAGACAAGCCATGAGAATACATGTGTTTATCACTTTTGACTTAGAAAGAAAGCACTTGGTGATGTTTTATGCATGAGCTGACAATCAATAAATGTAACAATAAGGCAAATGATGCATGTGTGACAGATGCTGGAAACAAATCAATGAAAATATCTAGGACTGATACACAAAGAATTAAGAATGAGCAAGGACCAATATCACGGTCATAATCACGAGTGAAACTGTTCTTAATAGGCATGTCACATACTGGTTTATTAGTAGAAGATAACATAATTGAAAAGTGCTGGACTTGACATTAACATGTGTGACTGAAAACTTTATTTACTGTAAACAATAATCACAGGGGTTCAATAACTAGTACAGATGACAACCATCACAGTCACAGTGCTTATCTGTTAAAATCACACTTTGACTTGCAAAGAGAATAACAAATGAAGAGAAACTAAATAAGAGACTTAGGGACACATTGCTAACAGAAGTTGACAGCTAAAAGTTCCTGGGATTGACAACATACTTATGTCTTGGGAAAATCGCATAGAAAAGACCAGCTCAGAAACAAGCAGCAATGTACTTTTAAGGAAGAATATGTCCCATATAGTTGATGTAGATACATCATTTTGCACTATTGACTAATTCATCCACATTTATCATACTGTATAATATTATGGGAAAAAAGTAATCGGATGTATTGGAAGCAAATCACCACGAGAATCCTGTAAAAGCAAATTCAAAGAGTATAAAACTATAACCATGTCCTGTATGTATATATTTCAAACTCCCATGTATCACAAATTAAATTGTGCAGCAACAGGGAACTACACAATCACAGTACAAAAGTAAAGTATGACTATCACATCAATGGTACTCAAATACAACTGGATAATTAAG